>NC_017844.1:1052626-1082801 GCF_000002495.2 Pyricularia oryzae 70-15 | reverse complement strand
GTGCCGAAAACACCGGAACTTCCGTTATTTTAGGTGCTGAATTAGGCACCGCTACCGTTATAAGCTCTGGGGGGCGAACAGTAGACTGTACAGGCCAGGGAGGAACTGTAATTGCGGGAGGTAGGGGATTATTATCCACTGGATCCAAAGTTTTGGCGCTGTAGATTTCGTCTTCAGGTTCAGAATTAGAATCCCCCTCTAAATCTGGATTTTCCCCCTCTGAAATCTGTAGCGTTTCCCCTGGAATAGCCAAATTTTCAGCGGGTATACCCTCTAAAATTTTTACGGTAGAGGTTTTATATACGGCCCGTCTGGCGGGGGCGTAAACCAACGCTGTAGAATTGGATAAATGGGCTAAAAGCCTTACTGTTTCCGTTCGGGGAGCCAATTTGTTGGATTTTTGGCGTTTTTCCAGCGGTATAATAGCCTGGCATACGGTACCAATAACCCGATAATGGCCTAAATTAGGCCTGTGTGGTAATCCAGGTTGAAATTCGGAATAAAATTCCTCGTAGGGTGTTAACTCCCTGTTAGTTACCGCTGTACGGTTAACTAAATCAACCACGGCTGACAGTAAATAACACCATAAATATAGTGGTAGACCTGCCGCTAAAATGGTAGACCTTAGCCTATCCAAAATAACCCTAACGGACCGTTCCGTTAGCCCGTTTTGGCCATGGTTGTAGGGGTTGGAGGTGCTAAAATTAACACCTTTACTTGCAAACCAATCTTGAAGCTCTGTATTTACCTCGTGCCCCCCATCAAAATGAAATTTAGTGGGGTAGCGCCCGTACGTAGCTTTTAAAACCTTAAAAAAGCCTTTAATAGCCACTAAAACCGTAGGTCCGGCTTTATTCCGTAGTGAGATCGACCACCGAAAACGTGATTTTCGATCCACTAATAACAAAAATACGGGTTTTTTATTGTGAGGGTTAGGTTTAAGGGTTACTGTATCACCCTCTATGGAATCGAGGATATTAGGGGGTGTAGGGAGTGCCCCTTTATTTGTACGCCTAACAGAGGTGGCTTTAATGCAAGTAATGCAGGTAATAGCCCTAATTTTGTCGAAATTAGGTAGACCGTCTGCGTTTTTAGCGGTCTTTTTAAGCAATAACAACCCTATATGCCCTAAGCGCCTGTGCCATAACAGGGCTTTTTGGGCCTGGATTTCGTCACAATCGCCTGTAATTCCGTCTCCTTCAGCTGTTACCCAACCATCGGTAGTTCGATTTAGGCTTAAAGGGAGGTAATTTACAGGGGCCTGCACTAATTCCGGTACTAAAGGAGGTTCTAACAACGGATTTCTTGTGTGGGAAACCCCCTCTTTTTCGGTATTAGCCCCTTTTGTATTAGGCTGCTTAAAAGGGTCATCTAGCGGCTTACCGGGCCTACGGGGCCCAATCTCACGTGGATTTTCAGGGGTTTTTGCACTAAATTTCTGCATTACAGGTAAATCTACGGTTATATCCTTATTTTGTTTGGGATTTAACACTTCCGTTACCGTATTTTCTCCCGGTTCCGAATCGGTGTAGATTTTATAGTCGTCTTGGTCTTCAGGGACTATATTATTTAGTTTTACCTCCAACGGGGCTGCGTAGCCCTTTGTAACCCCCTGTAAGGTTAGGCTAGAGGCGGTGCTATATTCACCAATTACACAGGCGTAATTCGAAACCGTAGATGTAGTATTTCGAATAAGGATATCGCACCCTTTTACCTCCAAACAGAACGAATTTTTGGCGGTATTTAGGCGTCCCCACGCCTTGCGATCCCGATCGTACAGGGTATTTTTTAATAATACGCCCCCTGTATTGTAGTGTATTAGCCCACTAACGATATTTATTCCAAACGAGGGGATATATAGCACGTTATTTAACGTAACCTCTCTAAATTCGTCAATTTTGGAGCCATACCGGACCTGTATTTTAACAGTTCCAGTGCCAATAGGCCTAACAGGGCCACCTCCGGTACCGATTTCGACTGTTGAGCCGGGGGTATAATCGGTAAAAAATTGCTTATTTGCAAAGATATGGTGCGTGCTACCTGTATCGTACAGGACCGGGTAGCCTAGCCGTCGGGGCTTAGGGTCCCTATTTACGCCGCTTCCAGGCTTCGTCTTAGCCTTAGAATTAGTTGCTAATACCTGTGGTTTTAGCGTTTTACCGGTATAATCGGGTTCCGAATCCGATTCCGAACATAATTCTATAACCCCGCTAATAGCGGAATTAACCTCCTGTTGCAGTGCCCGGTACGGTAAATTACCGCCCGAATCGCCTGCCTGTTCCAGGGCGTTATACGCTGCGCAAACGCTAACGTCACCTGGAATCGAGCCCGTAAATAACTCGAAATCCATTGAAATCATGGAAGTTCCAGCGTTCGATTCGCTGGAATTGGAGGATTTATTATCTTTTGCAATAGCCGAATCCGAATTAGGGGTTGATTTGCCCTTTTTTCGTGATTTGGAGGTGCCGTCCTGCCCATTATTTTCCTTTTTAGCGTCCTTTTTAGCGCCTTTTTTCCCTGATTTTCGACCTTCAGCCCTGTAATTAGTGGCTTTGGCAGTTGTAGAGCCTGAAATCGAATTTTCGGATATAAGGTCCGCCATAAGGTATTGCAAATTTAATCGATCCGAATTTTGGCCTATAGCCTGCAGGGCCCGTTGGGTACTGCGTTGGCGTTCGGTCCAGGTAGGGAACGTCCCCTCCAGGGCCCGTAGGTATTGATTTCGTACATCGATAGGGCTAATTTGCACGTTGGCATTCGCTAATCTAGCTACCAGGGAATTAAAACGGCTGTTAAATTCTGGTATTGACCCTCTAAATTTCGAAAAATTTAGGGCGTGAAATTCCCGATATAGCGAGTCTCTGCTAATTTCGGGTGCAACGGAATAGCTATCTTCCAGGGTCTTATAGGCCGTTACAGGGCTGGAATGCCATGCAATGGATTCTAAAGGTTCCTTGGTTAGGCTGTCTTTAATAAGCAATAATAGGACTGATTGCTCATGTTCCGGTAGGCTATAGCCAATTTCAGGGTTGGAAATAAATTCCGCAGCTTTTATAGCCCTGAATTGTACTATAAGTGCCTGTTTCCACAGGTCGTAATTGCTAGCCCCTACTAATTTGCAATTTTCGGGGAAGGAAAATACCCGTTTTGATAGTTCTTTACCTATCCCGTCACCTAGAATTAGGTTACCGGGTGGATTAGGTGGTGCGGTAGCGGTATTAGCGCTAAAAATCTGTGGGTTGGCCTCCAGATTACCGCTATTGGGGGTATTAATACCCGCAATACCACTAAAACTAGTGGGTTCACCATTTTTCAGCGTCAACAGAGATGTTAACTGTTGAATTGTGTGCTGAAGTTGATCCAATTGCGTAGTTAACGCTTTTAATTGCAGATCTTGCGCCTGTAATTTAGCGGTTAGAACTTCATTCGGGCTGGATTCAGGGCCCCTATCCGGTGGAATTGGGCCTGGGAGGCCCGACATAGGGCTGTCTTCCATTGTAGGGTGGCCTGAATTATAGTTAAAAACTAACCTAGTCGCCTAAGGGTAAATACCCCAATCTAGGATTTTCTATAGCCGTTTGCCTTCTAACGGTTACAGGCCTATACTTGCCAAATATAGGGCTTATTGCTATTTTCAATGATCGAATCCACTGAAAATACAGGGTTGGAATCCCTAAATCCACAATTAATGGGTGCCCTGGTATTATTTGTACCGATCCAGGTGCACTAGCGATCGAAAGTTCAATTCGCTAGGTGGGTGCAGGGTAACCTGCAGGGTAATTTGCAGCGTTCGGTTAGTGGATCACTGGGCTATTAGCGGGCGAATACAGGGGTTTTGGCCCTGACTCGTTAGCGCAAACCCTAATTAACGCACTAAAAATTTGAACCAATCGCAATAGCGATGCACAACCCATAAAAACCACACCAAAAATTTTGGGATTTGCAATCGAGCGAGCGCTGCAGTGCCTGAAAATTGGGCCTGAGTCAAACGCTAATATAGCGACCCCTCACTGTAATTACAGGGGGGATAGGTGCTAACGTAGCACCTATAACCAACAATTTGCACAAAAACAGCAATATCTTCGTCAATATACGTGCTGCGGATATGCGACAATAACCAAATTAAAGCCTGAAAACAGGGCTTTCCATTATTGCAAAGTGCGCTTTAGTGCACTAGCTAGAACCTTTCCGGGCTCATAACCTGTTAATAACAATGGTGCTAACAGGGGATATAGGGGTAAACCCTAGGTGCGGCGTGGTAAATAACCAGTGCTAAAAGCGCTAAATAATAGGTAGAAATGCACTATAATTTTGGTACTGATAAATAATTGGTTGGGGGAGATTTTGCTTTATTTCCCTTACATACTCTCCGACATCGAAGTGGGGGTCCGCACGCCAGAAAAGGTTCCGGTGCCGCGAATGAATTTCCGAAAAACTAATTTGTATGGGTTTTTGAAAAAACACCCTCATTTGCATACAAACCATCTCTGGGTTTGCATTTAAACGTTGACTTGGTGAAATTTTCAACCCGGTACAGGGTAACTGACTCGCAGGTGCAGGGTGGGTATTAAACCCGGTACAGGGTAGCTAACCCCACTCGCTGACCTTTAAATTGCATTCCTGCATTAACAAAGTAACGGAATTCCACCATTCCCCGCTCCACTTCGGCACTAAATAAAATTGGCTATATACAAATAAAAGTGGGCTTATTACATGCAAAATAATGCATATAATTAACAGGTATTTTTTCCATTGGATTTGGTTTATTATCCAATTTATCCGAAAATTGCTTTTCTTAAACCAAGGGATTTCTAAAATTATATTTTTATCCCTTGTTTCCGTAATATTCAAAATAATTCGTTTTTTTCGTCCGTAATTTTCCATCCAAAAATATACGATTTTTGTTTTAATAATACCGTTCCCGTATAAAATTACCTTTTTTTCCACGGTTTGCAATTGGTATAATTTTTTCTTTTATTACCAAAATATCCGTCGTTTTTTCACGATTTTTGGGGATATATAATTGCCTTATATTCCATTATTAAAAAATGCTCGTATGGGTTTATTATCGAATTATATATTAAAAAATATATATTTTCATTTTGCTACCGTATTTTGCGTAATGTCCAAAGTTTTTATTTCCGTTTTTTTTTTCGCCGTTCGGTGCCCTGTACCGTCTAACTATCCTAATTTTTTAATTTGCTGGATTCGCGTTGTGGGTCCTTGGTTTTTTTATTTCGGGGCGTGTAATTGCTTTTTATTTTAACCTGGTCGAATGGGTATTTTGCGGGCATTAATATCCTGCGTGCGTTCGTGGGTACCTGCTTATTTTTTATTTGCGGATCCCATATAATCTTAGTTATGGGTGCAGATATTTGGTATCGTTATTTTCGTACGTGCCAATTTTGGGTTTTGGTTAATATATGGATTTTATATATATTGCGAATATATTCGTACCATGGGAAATTGGGCTGGTGGCAGTACGCCATAGGGTATTCGTCGCTAAATATAAAAATAACCGCTGGGTTTTTTCGGAATTTAATTTTAATTTCCCAATTGGGCAATTCCTGGATTATATAAATTTTGTGGATTCCGGTTACTAATCGTTATTATGGAAAAAAATTATAATAAATCTTTTTATTTAAATAAATTCCGCAATTGTTTTTAAAACATTTTGCCCAAAAAACGTAAATATATTCCGGGTATGCGGTGTTTAATTTGGGGTGGTTTCCAAATATCGGTATTATATATTTTATAAAATTTCGTTTTTGTTATACCAAAATATAATTTGGGAATTATATTAATTGGTTATTTCGGTATAAATCGATTTGTTTTTTTTTCGTATTTGTACGGGTCGTTGGCCCCTGCTGCATTATATATATTTGGGGTCGCGTTTTTTTTATCGCTAAAATTTTTTCCAAAATCGCCATTCGATTTTTCGGTTAATGGTTAATTTGTTATTTTAATATGGTGGGTTTGTTCCAGTGGTTCCGCATCCGATTTTCCTAAAACGTCCGAATTTATAAATTCGGGTAATTTTGCGTTTTATCGGTATAAATTAATTGGTTACCTTATCCCAATAAATATTCGGTTTTTTACCGTTAAAGTTCGAATGCCTCGGGGTTTTTATAAATATTAACCTATATTAATTTTGGAACTATTGTGGGTTATATAATTGTCGTTATAATAGGTGGTCCAATTTATTATATTATATTAGTTAGGTTGTATTTGGTTATAGTTAGTGGTATTAAATTTTCGTGGTTTTTCGGCTTTGCCCCTAAAATCCGTGGCAAATCCTGGGGTACCGTGATATATCTCGGAACAATTTCGCGCGATATATCCTGGTTTATTATATTTAAAATATTTGCCATTTTTGGGGTTTTTGCGAAATTGTCGGTATTAAATTGCGTTTAGGTCCATAGGTCCGTTATGGGTATTATACGCGGTATTATATTGGCGAAGCGGTTTAGGGTATTAATATTTGCGTCCTATATTAATTTATCGCAAAATTGGGCCCTATACGCTGCGTTTTTCGCGTTGTTCCAATTTTCGCTCGTATAATTGGTTGTCGATTTTAACCGCTAATTCCATATATTTTGCTAATATATTGGGTCGTTTTTTTTAACAAATTTGTTTTTAACCTTTTTTTTAAATTCCGCATAAAAACGTATTATTAGGGCCTTTTTACCTTATAATAGTTTGGCGGTAATTTGTCGAAAATTACTGGTATATTTGGATACCGATTTGGTTTGGGTAAAACGCACCAATTTACGTTTAACCGTACGTTTTTCGTTTGGATTACCGAATATTTTTTTTAAAATATTTTTCGAAATTTTTATAATTGTCGAAAATGCGGTTAATTTTAATTTTACGGTTTTTTTTTATTATAGTCCAAATAATTTCGTAGGGTTGGTTCGAACCAGGCGAACGCGTCGCCTTTTAAAAGCGAAATTGCGTAAATAACTTTATTTATATTGTTAATTATATGCATTATTTTGCATGTAATAGGCCCACTTTTATTTGTATATAGCCAATTTTATTTAGTGCCGAAGTGGAGTGGGGAATGGTGGAATTCCGTTACTTTGTTAATGCAGGAATGCAATTTAAAGGTCAGCGAGTGGGGTTAGCTACCCTGTACCGGGTTTAATACCCACCCTGCACCTGCGAGTCAGCTACCCTGTACCGGGTTGAAAATTTCACCAAGTTAACGTTTAAATGCAAACCCAGAGATGGTTTGTATGCAAATGAGGGTGTTTTTTCAAAAACCCATACAAATTAGTTTTTCGGAAATTCATTCGCGGCACCGGAACCTTTTCTGGCGTGCGGACCCCCATTTCGATGTCGGAGAGTATGTAAGGGAAATAAAGCAAAATCTCCCCCAACCAATTATTTATCAGTACCAAAATTATAGTGCATTTCTACCTATTATTTAGCGCTTTTAGCACTGGTTATTTACCACGCCGCACCTAGGGTTTACCCCTATATCCCCTGTTAGCACCATTATTATTAACATATATTATTATCGAAATTATCCTCGTTAAAATAAAAATATACCCGGGTTCCTGTAAAAAATCCCTGCAAAATATTTATAATACCATTATATAATAATAGTAAAAAATATTTAATATAATTTTTATTAATTTAATTAATTTATTTGGTTATTTGTTCCTGGAATTGTCGATTTTCGGTTTAAAACGTCGCGACCATTTAACGCAAAACGTTAACGTTGGCCGGAACGTTGGTAATAAAAGGGGTTTAAAGGCTGGTTCTGTTAAAAAATATTATTTCGGCGGTATTATTCGGTATATTTTAAAGTAAAATATTAAACAGGAATAATTAAAATATTACGATTAAAATATCGTGGTAACCTGTTTTTATGGTAAAATATAATGGGTTAAAACAATTAAACGTTTAATTGGGTAATTGGGGTTTTTAATAATTGGGGGGTGAAATTATAATCGTTTTTAAATAAATATTAAAATTAATTAAAATTTAATTGTTGCTAAATAATTCTAAAATCGAATTTATTTATATGGTAATAAACGTATTTTATATAAATTATATTCCGAATATAATCTCTTTTAATTTATTTAATTTGTAATTTTCAATCGAAATTTTACAGATCATAAAAATCCATTCCCTTAGCCGTTATATAAGGTTACGTAAAATTTTGTGGCCTTACTTTTAAGTAATTATTATTTTGCCGGTCGGTATTTCTTTTGGGCGAATGTCGTTAGGAGGGGTGTGACCCCATTCGGCCTCTCTGGTACCGGCCCAATTATCTGGTCGTAACACCAGGTTTTGCTGGGGGTTGGTAAAAGTTGCAATAACCCGTAAAATTTGTATTTTGCGGATTTGTTTTTGGTATAAAATTCGCAATTCTTAATGGTTTTTCGTATTTTTTATCGTATTCCTTAGAAATTGTGGTATTGTTTTAGCCGTTTCCATATTTTGGAAATTTTTTGGTGTCCGTGGGTTTTGTTTCCGTGGATTTTTCGTATTTTTTCCGGCGTAATTACCGTATTTATTATTATTAGGTTTCGGTGCGCTGGTAAAAGGTTTCCGTTTTCGTTTATCGTAAAAATAACCCGTATTTTTTTGGTATTGTGTTTTCGTGGTTTGGTTTCCGGTTAAAGGCGTCGGCCCTGCCGTTTTCTATTTTTTTCGATAAATAATCCTAAAATGGAATTTTAATACGAATTTTAACCATTTAATTTGTCGTTTGTTTAATATTTTTTTAATGGTAAAATAAATTAGGTTTTTGTGGTCCGTATAAATTAATACCTCGTATTTGATTCCGGATAATTATAATTTCCATTTTTCAAATGTTCGAATAATGGCCATAAATCTTTTGTCGTAAATTTGGTAATTGAATTTTAATTTATATAATTTTTGTGAAAAAAAGGCGCAAAAATGCAACCGTCCTTTTTCGTTTTGCTAATTAAATTATCCTCCAATTATATAATCCGATACGTCGGTTTCGATTTCGAAAGGTTTCGTTGGATTTGGTATTTTGAAAATTGGTTTTTTAATTATTGCGTTTCGTAATTATTTAAAAACCTGTTATATTTATTCCGTCCATTGGAATTTTAGGTTTTTTTTGGTTATATTGGTTAATAGGGTGGTAATCGCGCCGTATTTTTTAATAAAGTTTCTGTAAAAATTTACAAATCCGAGAAATGTTCGAACGTCCTTTACGTTTTGCGGTTAAAACCATTTTTTTATTATTTGGATTTTCGATTTTTCCATTTTAATTTTTCCAGGTGCGATAATATATTTTAGAAAATTAATTTGTTTATTGTAAAAAAGATATTTTTCGGATTTAATTAAAAATTTAACGTTTTGCAATTTTCGTAAAATTGTATAAACGTATTATTTATATTTTTCCAACGTTTTGGAAAAAATAAAAATGTCGTCCAGGTAAATAACGACGAAAATATTTAGGCATTTCTTAAAAACGTGGTTAATTATGGTTTGGAAGGTTGCTGGGGCGTTAATAAAACCGAAAACCATTATTAGGTATTTGTAATATTTTCGTCGGGTGCGAAACGCTGTTTTCCATTTTTCGCCTTGTTTATACGGATTAAATTATATATTGTTTTAAGGTTTAATATTATAAACCATTATATTTAATAAAATATATTTCGGAATTTTCCTATTAATGGGAGTGGGTAGTAATTTTTTATGGTAATGTCGTTTAATTGTTTGTAGTCCACGTATAATTGTAATTTTCCGTTTTTTTGGTACGAAGAGGATTGGATATCCTTTTGGTAATATTAATGGTTTAATATAACCTTTTTTAAGGTTTTTTGCGAGGTATTCGTTTAATACCTCCATTTATGTCGGATTTAATCCATATATTTTATAGAATTTGGGCTGTGTTTTTTTTAATGGTATTTCGTGGTCGAATGGATTATATTCGGGTAATTTTGTTTCAAATTCGGGGCTAAATAGTCGTTTATATATCCGGTATTCGGCCGGGATATTGTCAATTAATATAATAAAATTCGATTGTTTTTCGTTTATAAATAATCGCGATTTTTCCAATATTGGTTCCAGGCGTAGTTCGTTTTTTTTTAATAGCGTTATAATTTTTTATTGGTTTCGTTCCTGTACCTTACGTTCGTTGCGTTAAATCCTTTTTTTGGGTTTTTTTTTTAAAAATTAACGGTTTTTCCCATTAAATTTGGCCGGTTATCCAATTTATCCGGGGGTTGTTTTTTTTAAACCAAAAGATTTTTAATATTACGTTTTTATCCTTTATTTCCGTAATATTTAAGGTGATTTGTTTTTTTCGGTTATAGTTTTTTATCCAGAAATATACGGTTTTTGTTTCGATGGTACCGTTCCCGTATAAAATTGCCTTTTTTCCACGGTTTATAATTAGTATGGTTTTTTTTTGCTGCCAAAATATCCGTCGTTTCGTTACGACCTTTGGTAAAATATAATTACCTTATATTCCATTGTCGAAAAATATTTGTATAAGTCTATTATCAAATCGTATATCGAAAAATATATATTTATATATTGTTATTATATTTTATATAACGTTTAGGGTTTTTTATTTTGTTTTTATTATCGCCGGTCGGTGCCCTGTACCGTTTGGCTGTTTTAATTTTTTAATTTGTTGGATTCGCGTCGTGGATTCTTGTTTTTTTTATTTTTGGGTATGCGGTTATTTTTTATTTCGATTAGGTTAAATGGGTATTTCGCTGGTACGGGTATTTTGCGTGCGTTCGTGGTTATTTCGTTATTTCGTACGTTTGGATTCCATTTAATTTTGGTTATTGGTGCAGGTCCTGGTTACCGTAATTTTTATTCGTACCAGGCTTATATTTTAATTAATATATATATTTTATATACGTTTCGGGTGCATTTATATTATGGGAATTGTTTTTGGTTGCAATACGTTATAAGGTAATTGTCGTTAGGCGTAAAAATTGCGGTTGGTTTAATATTAAATTTTATTTTAATTTTCCAATTTGGTAGGTCGATTGTGGTATATATTTCGTAAATATTTGTAATTTTGCGTCGTCGAAAAAAAAATTGTGGATTGTTTTCCTATTTAAATAAAATCCGCAATTGTTTCGGAAATATTTTGCCCAAAAAAGTTTTATATATTGGGGATATTTGGTGTTTAAAATCGGGTGGTTTTTAAAAATTGCACTAATTGGTTTTATAAAATGTCGGATTTGTATTTAAAATAATAATCCGGGAAATTATATTAATTGGTTATTTCGGTATAAATCGATATATTTGTTTTTATATATAGGGGTTATTTTCCTTTATTGCGTTATATTGGTTCGAAAATATGGTCTTTTCCTCTTTGGATTCCTTTTTTAAATCTTCGTTTAATTTTCGTATTAAAAATTAATTGGTTATTTTAATATGGTGGGTTTATTCCAAAAATTCTTTATCCGATTTTCCTAAAGCGTCCAAATTTTTAAATTCGGGTATCTGGGTCTTCCGTCGGTATAAATTTATTGGTTATTTTATTTTTATAGGTATTCGGTTTTTTATTATTAGGGTTCGAATGTTTCGGGGTTTTTATGGGTATTAATTTGCGTTGTTTTTGGAGCTATTATATATTATATAATTGTCATATAGCAGGTGGTCCAATTTATTATATTATATTAGTTAGGTTATAATTGCTGGTAATTGGTGGTATTAAATCCTCGTGGCCTTTCGGTTTTACCCCTAAAATTAGGGATATTTTTCCTGGTTTTTAGGGCAGTTTTTAGCGCTATGCCCTATTTTATCGCATTTAAAACATTTGCCATTTTTGGGGTTTTTACGGGGTTTTTTATATTATATAATATTAAAATCCATAGGTTTATTATGGGTATTATAAATTATATTATAAATTTCGGGTATTATATAACGGGGTTGCTGCCATTTACTATTATTTTTATAATATATGGGTTAAAGGTATTGGTATTTGCGTCCCGTATTAATTTATCGAATTAAAATAACGAATATTTGTTTTCCGCTTTATTTTTCCTGTCGGCGTTCGTAAATCCGGTTGTTAAATTTAATAATAAATTCGACGTATTCGAAAAAATCCTCGGGTCGGTCGAATTTGGATATTTTATTTTTTATTTTTAATTTTAATTTTTGGTAAAATTGGAGGATTTTGGTTTTTTCGGTTATATACGGTTTTGTTACTAATTTTTTAAATTCGGTTATATAAACGGAGGTTAATTTAATTTGTCGCAAATTAGCCCAATTTCGTTTGGTTTATTATTTTTTATCGGATTTTTGGAATAAAGAACGGAAAGTGCGTTTATATTTTGCGAAAATTTAAAAAATGTCGGTAATTTTTTGGCGTCGTTTTTCGGGGGGTATATTAAACCATTTTTGCAATAAAAATTCGAACCAAAATAAAATTCGTTTTCGGAAAAAAATGGCCGCGTATATTATTTTTTTTGTTTTATTGCGGAAAATTTCCAAATAAAATATTTGGTAAATACGTATTTATATAAAATACCTTTTAAATTGTCCAAATATATTATCGAACGTAATTGGGGGGTTAAATTTTAATTTTTCGCGCCTATTAAAAAGGGTCGAAATAATATTAACATTGGTTCGGAAAATTTGGAATTTTTTTTGAAATTGGGTTGCGCGGAACGTTTATTTGTGGAATTTCTGGTTGGTCCTAATAACCTGCCTGCGGAGCTGGTTTTCCTCGTTTTTATTATTATTATCGTTTTTGGGCCGAACAGGGGTTTTTTGGGCCGTTTTGCTGTTCGTAACCGGGGTATTGGGGGTATTGTTTTTGGACGTTTGGGAAAATATATTGTCGGGTATTATTCGGTATATTTTAAAGCAAAATATTAAATAGGAGCAATTAAAATGTTACGATTAAAATATCGGGTAATTTATTTTTATAATAAAATATAGTGGGTTAAAGCAATTAAACGTTTAATTGGGTAATTAAAGTTTTTAATAATTGGGGGTAAAATTATAATTGTTTTCAAATAAATATTAAAGTTAATTAAAATTTAATTGCTGTTAAACAATTTTAAAATCGAATTTATTTATATGGTAATAAACGTACTTTATATAAATTATATTCCAAATATAATTTTTTTTAATTTGTTTAATTTGTAATTTTTAATTGAAATTTTACAGATTATAGAAATCCATTTCTTTGGCCGTTACGTAAGGTCACGTGAAATTTCGTGGCCTTGCCTTTAAGTAATTGTTGTTCTGCCGGTCGGTATTTTTTCAGGGCGAGTGTCGTTAGGAGGGGTGTGACCCCACCTTGCCTTTCTGGTACCGGCCCAATTATCTGGTCGTAACACATTGCGTGAAATTCGCAAAATGTAGTGGCCCCTCTCTCAAGGGCACATGCTGTACATACACCATGATTCAAGGCTAGACTAACGAGCATCACTTACCTCCAGCAATGGGCACGCAATGCTATCCGCTCCCTACCGTACCCAATACTACCATGGTCTACTTTATTACTAGGGGGTTTTGCCGTGGGTCCCCTGTCAAACATGCGGTCCCTTAAATTTGGATCGGCACTAAATACGGGATTATTTTATTTTATACATAAAATTGAGTTTTGGACCTTGAATGCCCGCATTTTAACAAAATGGGATTTTAATTTTCTTTGGGAAAAGATTATTATTTGTATAATATTTTGAATAATACATGTAACATATTTGAAAACTTTGACAGATTCACTGATATTGTTATCGTTTGTAAAAGTAGTGCGCCGACCAAACCTTTGAAAAATTTGCGAACGCAGGTTATAATATAGTACATGCATTACATCAAGTAAATTTGGTAAATAATGGCCAATTCCAAGAAACTTATAATGGCGTCTTATTTTGATTTTTATATACAAATTATATGTAAAATAGAAAACCCATCTCTTGTTACCGTATATGTAGTCGTGGGTTTTTATTAATCTGTTCTAATTGTTCGTTGGAATTACCAGAATCGGCAAAGCCCAAATCCAGGCCAGCGAATATTGTACCGGGGGATGGATTTTTTCCCCACCACTATAGTACTGTTAATCCACATTTTAGGGACCCCCTGTCTGACAGGGGGTCCACAGGGTTAACACCCTCAAGTACATACTGGAATGAGATTTGTATTTAAATTAAATAATTGCTATTTTATATATTCTTACCAGCTTGTTTTTTTTTCATGTGCTACTTGAAATTTATATCGGGCATAGGATAATATATTACTTTTAATTTACTTGAATTAATCTCATATTTATCCCAATATTATCGCCTATAATACTGTTTAAAGCCTATAAGTCGGTACGCGTTTTTACATCCCGGACATTATACGCATTGCAGCATTAACGGAGTGGCCGATCCGCCAATTAAAGCACACGGAGCTTTTTCTCGCTGAATCGAAGTTTATTTATAGTTAAATAAACTACAAAGTAATATAAATTCCATGCCATGCGTTCATGCGTCCAACATAGTATAATGTAAAAACCGCGTACTAGCTGGTTAAAACTACCAAGTTACCAATACGGGTTGCAAATATTCCAAAAAGCCAGGAGCAAGGGTTGCGAAAATCTCAATGTTTACTAAGCTGCTTGGAAAAGAGCCACTCCCGACTCTGTAAAGCTTTTGATAAAATTGTAATTAACTGTAGGGCCGAAATGTATAAAATGAATCTACATCCTCAGCTCAGTTGCTCTTAATCTCTCTCGACAACCACCTGCAACAATCACTTTTACCAACTACTTTGCTCAACAATCATATCTTCCCTTTTTTCCTTTCTACCCTTAGTTCTCGCGTCTTCTATCACGTTAAAAATGCGGTTCACAAAATCGCTTCAGTTCGCGCTTGTCGTGGCTCTTACCCCCCTGGCGCTGGCCCAGATCCTGGATGCTCACGACCAAAACAGCGCCCTCGAGACTCGCAGCATCCAAAGGTCCGGGAACCAGGTGCATGGAACCCCCCACGGCAAAGAGTCCAGTGACGACGATAAAACACCATTGCTTCCACCAGACCACATTCCTTCGGACTGGGTCCAATTTGAAAACGAGAAACATCACCACAAAGCTCGCAGTGTCCAAACCTCTGGCCACCGGGGACATGGAGCCCCCCACGGCAAAGAATCCAGTGACGATGATAAAACACCACTGCTTCCACCAGACCATATTCCCTCGGATTGGGTTCAGTTTGAGAACGACAAGCATCACCAGGGTAGGCCTCGGATTTTTCACGCTTAGACAATCGTCTAACCAAGGCTGCAAACACCATGCGAGTTTTATATTTTGACCTTGGGGTTGATAAAAGGAGAATTGGGGGAAATGTGTTTCGAATTCCTGGTCTTTCGTTTGTTTGATCTCTGTTTCTTGTTTCTGGTTTTTTTTTACATCGGTCTTTTCTTTTTCCTCGTCGTCTTTCCTTCGTTTGTACCGCTCTCGCTTTGATACGCTTCCATGTGTATGACTGCATTTTCTTGTTCGCGAGTATTAGACTGCTTTTCTTTCTGCTTTTAGAGTTGAATTCTTTGGCGAACTATAGAGGAGCCGGGATATGGGAAAAATAAATGGTGTCCTGGCAATTTTCTTAGCTGCGTTTGCGTTTGAAGTTGTAAAGTTCGTATAAACACAAACTTCGTGATACGGCAACCGTGAACAATGATACGTGGTAGCAGTCGAATCCCCATGAGATTCCCTAACAACTCGTGGACCGATTTTCAAACCTCGAGGCCGTAACAAATAAACTGTAAGTCATTATTTTGGCCGCCATCGATTCAAAGTAGCCTCAGCAACTACAGCTACATCCATCGGGCCAAGGCAGCAAAATTCACAATTTTGGATTACGTTGCAAAGACAATGCCACAAGACGAAGCAAACAAATCAGTGTTGTACCCGCCGCCTAGTTGCTTTCTCGGTACTTCCAATGATGTCTTATTCATCTGTATCGATATAACCAGAATGCCACACAGTAATAAAAGAAATACAATCCCCTCTCGCAAGTCTAAGCCACCCTGCTCAGGGCGGAAATCTTGATGGCGTCGTGAATCTCGGTCTCGGCGCCATCAGGTAGCGGCAGTAGTGGCGACCGCACCGTGGCGTGCTCCAGGATCCCCCTCGCCACGAGGGCGTGCTTGAGGGCGACGGTGCCCTCCATGTGCGAGCCGCGGTGGTACACGTTCTTGGTGACAGGCAGCAGGCGGTCGTGCACCTCGCGAGCCTTTGCGTAGTCCTTCCTCTTGCCGGCGTCGATCATCTCGAGCAGCGGCTCCGGGGCGATGCAGCCGTAGCCCACCAGGAAGCCGTCGACGTCAAAGGCCGTGTGCAGCAGGTACTCGTCGTGGCAGCTCAGGATCTGGAGGTCCGGCCTCTCGCGCCTGATGACGGGGATCTCGGTGTCCCAGCGGCGCATGTTGCGCACGCCGTTCTTCATGGCGAAGACTCCCGGCTGCGCCGCGATGTCCAGCATCGTCTGCAGGCTGTACGTGGCCTTGGTCACGTCGGGGTACTGGAACAGGATCAGCGGCAGGCCGGATCGCTCGTAGACCACCTTGTACCTGTCCTGGGGCGCTCCGGGCTGGTATCCGAAGCGTAGCCAGCCGTGCGACGGGTAGAGCAGGCCGGCCGACGCGCCCGCCTCCACGGCCCTCTTGGCCTCGAAAGCCGCGACCTCGGTGCCCTCGCCTGTGATGCCGGCGATGATGGGGATCTTGTTGTCAACCGACTTGACAAAAGCCCGGATCACGTCGCATTGTTCCTCGGGGGTGAGGAATGTGCCCTCACCGGCGTGTCCGAGCACGACCAGGCCCTTGACGCCCGAGATGCTGCCGAGCCATGAGCCGAGGCGCTGGATGGCGGGGTAATCGACGGCGCCGTCTTTTGTGAAGGGAGTTACGGGTGCGGGAGTAAGACCTCTGAGATCGATGTTGATGGGTGCCATTGTGAGCAGGAGGGAGGACTTGTCAGCAAGGAGGAGGTTTCTCTCAGCTGGTGGCGTTTATTATCCTATCAAGTGGTTGGGAAATGTGAATGGATCTCTTGCGTGAATAATTAATGTTTTGCGTTGTGATTAATGTCTGGAGATAATTTCTAGTTCCAAGACCAGTAGCAACCTGAGGGATATAAATATCGCTGTCCCTTTCTCAAACGTCGTTCCATGTGGAAGCGGAAGAGACGCCGCGGATCTTAAGTCCGGCTTCCCAGCTTCCGACCTCCGGAACGGAGGTTCCACTAGGTATCTAGCTCGCCCTCCGAGTTGCGCCATCACTGACTTTCAAGTTTCAGAGCCCCGCAGCAGCACGCACAAGTCGCGATAGGCGAGGGCGAAAGCGCGAGCATCAGCAGCTGTGCACGACACAGCTCCCTTGATGGGCTTTTGCTTGTGGCCTGCTTGTCCCTTGGTAACAACCAGGTATTTTGTAGAGGGCTCAGTTTAGTGCTCGTCCACGCTAACTTCGGACTCTCGGATTCCCGGATTATGGTGGGTCCTGGTTCTCCGCAGTTTCCGGCATTTGGGAGATCTTGTCGGTAGATGTTGTTGTTTCCACCCAGTTGTCAGCTTTGCAGATTGAAATTCATCCGCGATAGCTTGATAACTTGCAAGTAGTTTTTTGAGGAGGATTGGGGAATAATTCAGCAGGTATTGGTCTCTCTTGGTGCGGCTCAATAACCCTGAAATGGCTAGAGCAGTAAGACTGCAACGACTGGAAACATCAACAGAATAAACCGACCCCATTTCGGGCACCACCCCAAAGCTGAGCACCTCGAAAGTGGAGAGCACGGTAGTGTGTGCTCCAGCTTGGCCCGGCGAGTAACTCACAATACCACGTCAGTCCTGCGTTTGAGATGTAGCGCGACAAAACCTAAGAAATCTCAGTGGTCCCAACTTCCTCATCAGGTCGTCAGGCCTGTCTGATGGCCCGTGGGCGAGTTCCTGCATTTTAAGCTATAGAACTGCAAAACACTGAATATGCGTAACATATGGGTAGGTAGGTACTTATTACAAGTCTCAAACTTTCTGTCTGGCGAAGTTCCTCCCCCCCCCCCCCCTTGGGTCTATACTCTCCAGCCAATTTATTTGAGCTCCAAATATCCTCCTGCCATTACCTGGCCTTTTTCAAAACTGAAAAAAATCACAGTTTTGCCCCCAAGCGTCACCGCCATGAAAGTAGCAGCGCTCAGGAATTCTTACGTATTTTAGGTATGGGCCCGCAATGCACAGTGATCGAACGTCCAGTCATTCCGCAAATAAACGGAGGTAGGCATGGCGTATCGCAATGCCAGTCCTGCTTGTGAAACCTTCCCTCCCAAATAGTGCACATGCCTGTTCTTGGGGAACAGAGTCCCCACATAGATTCCGCAGCGACTGGCGTAGCGAGTAGAAGAACGGCGTCAAAGTGACTAAAACGCATTTTGTAAATAAAGTTCAGGTTTCGGATTGGAAGTAAGAGGGTACGTGTTTGTAAAAGGGGTTTTGGTTTAAAATAAAAAAAAATGAAGGCTGCCTAAACGGGAATTTCAGAGTGTGACAACTGCGAGAGTAAAATTATATTTCAAAGTTAGCAGTTATTAAAACGCGAATAAGCAGAAAACCAAACTCCGACTCACCTTTTATAGATTATTTCTATTTAATGTAATGGAGGACGGTAGTGTGAGAAAGTAAAATTTTCAATCTCCTAAAATAATCTGAGATTATTGCTGCATAAAAGGTGTGGGTATTTTATAGCAAGGGCTTGATTATCGAGCGGCCATTTATATCCATTTGCAGGTCCACACAGCAAACATTTGCACTGGGTACTTTTTGGTCAAATCTTCGGCCATGTTAAATACACCCGTTAAATATGAGGCATGACGACGAATAAAGGTGCCGTGCAACAAAATTCTAGAAATGGACTACGGCGCTATGCGTGAAAAATGCGTTGTCAGTTATGCCTTGCGCGTTGCGTTTAAGGAGTGGTGAATAGTTTCATAGCCGATAATCGGGTGGAGGTGGCAAGATTCGGTTCAGAAATGAACTACGGGGAAGGATATGTTTGGGTGGAATTTAGGTGGAATCCAGCCGGGGAAAAGTCTCGAAACGTGTTTATCAATTAATATAAAAGGTGATCGCAAATTTGAATCCCCCAAATTCTCCCTATTATTCTACTCACGTAACAGTTTATTATATTTAAACTACTCCTGTCGCGTACTTAACCACTGCAATCAGCCACAAAGGCGTGCACTCCAACCTTTAACAAAATATTTAACCACATTGAACTTAAATCGGGCCGAAAACAATTAAATTATTAGCAACGGTTTTATTTCCGCCTTTTATTCAAAACATAACACCTACTAATTTAATCTGACGTTTTTTTTATTTAAATACGATTTTGTAACGCGTATAATATTTTTTTATTTTATTTTCCTAGGATCAAACTGGTATTATACGGAAATTTGTTCGATTATATAAACCCAATTAAACAAATATATTTGTTTAAATAAATTAAATAGAAAACAACGTTTATAACAACTCCAATTTGAAAAGAAAGATTTAATATTATATTTATTATAAGCGTTATTTTCTATAATTATATTTAAACAAATATATTTATTTAATTAGGCCTATTTAATCGAATAGAGTTCCGTATAATACCAATTTAATTTTGGGGTAATTAAAACAAAAAATATTATACGCGTAGGAAAACTGTGTTTAAATAGGAAACCGTATTATATTAAATAAATAAATATTATATGTTTAACAAAACACGTAATTAAAACCGTTATAGCTAATTAAACGGGTTTAAGCCTAATTAAAATTCGGTATAATTAAATATTTTGTTAAAGTTTTAAATGTTAAATATTGGGGTTAATTGCGGTGGGTTAGTAGGCGATAAAATAAATTAATAAAAAACGACGACCGGTTAATTTCACGGTACAAAATGCGGTTTACGTTAATAAAAAGTGGTTTTTGTCACGTGTAAATTTATTAATGCCTAAATGCTAGCGTACAGCCCTAGGGGCTGGGTTTTGCTAAATTTATAAACTCGCGTTACGTAAACGCAATAGGAACGCCGCCTATAAATAGGGCTCCTAAATCCTAAAAATAACAGGTTAGTCCTAAATTTTTAAAAAATCAGTTTTTAATCCAAATGCTATTATTATAATGCTATTGTGGATTATTATACGTTGTATTATTACCCTGTATTTTGTTAATTACCGTATATTTAACCTATACCCAATCCCCGGTTATAACAATTTTAATTTTTTTTATTGGGTTATTTATGCGATAACCAATAATAATCCAAGCAAATTATTAAAAGTTATTAAACCTATGGTCGATTTCGACGTTGAAAAAAAAATACGCCAATTAAAACGTTATAAAAAATTTATGCAAAAAAATGGATTTCCAACGGGAAATTAAAGAATTTCAAAAACAATTCCAATTTTTTACCCAAAAAAAACGTCCGTTTCCTAAAAATAAAAAAAAGGGAAATTAAAAATCCCCATTTTTTTATTTTGGAATTTAATTTATTATGGAAATAACGAAATAATTAATTATTATAAATATAACGAATATTTAAAGCAATATCCAAAAAATATTATATAAAAAAACGCAAGGTTTTTTACGGGTTTTTAATTTTATCGATTACGTATCGAAACCGTTATGATATTTATATTTTGGGGTTTCCAAAAAACAAACGTACCGTTACCGAAATTAATTGAAATAATTTCGTCAAATAGATATAAACGTTTATTAAAATTAAGAAAATTAAAAAAAAACGCCACGTTAAAATTAAAATAAATTAAATATTTTATAAAATAATTTCCTTTTAATTTCCATATTTATTTTTTAAATTTAAAATTTTATATAAATAAAAAACCGAAAAAATCGTTTTTTACGGTTTTTTAACAAATTGGTATTTAAATTAAAAAATATTTTAATATTTATTGCGGTATTATACCGTTTACCCGAAACAAAACGGTGGTTTGGGTATAAGAATATATTACGACCAGGGTTAATACCGACACGATTAGGCAAAAACGGAAAAAGTGTCGGGAACCCAAACCAGAACCCCCAAAAACCACGGACAGGAACAAAGAAAAAAGGCACGAGGTCACGTAATAATAAAATAAAAAACCCTAACCTGTCACAGACCTGAAGGACAGCCACTGGGCTGTCGCTTAGTCATGACCCCTGTCACGTGAAGGCGCGAGGGCCGAGCGCCTCGCGCGCGTATATCTACGCGAAATCTCTGCAGTCTCCGATATGTAGCTCCTCGAGCTACGTCTTCGTCAACAACCACCTGCTACCCTGTACCTGGAAGACTAGATAGCCAATATACTCTGTCCTGTTACCTGATCGCCCGCACCTACCTGTCCGCCCTGCCTGCCCGTGACATTACGTAGCTCCTTCATTAGGTGCCCGCGATGCCTGCGTCACTGCAACCCCCGATCTTAACCGATTCGACCGAGGAACTGATCGAACACCTACAAGGACACCCTGAACAATGGGTGTCTTACATCTCCGATTCCTACCAAAAGCTGCAACTATTGCACGATAGCAACGTCCGCCTGAACTCCTGCCTAGAAATGCAGGAAGCCGAGACCCAACGCGCCCGCGCCGAAACGGACCGTGTCCGCGACAAGGCGCAGGCCGACATTCTGGCCATGGCCATGGAAAAGGCCTCCGCCATAACCTCCCGGGATGCCGCTTTCGCCGAATTAGAGAAAACACGGTCCGAACTGAAGGAAGTTCGGACCGTAACGCTACCCACGGTACACATAACCACCCCCGCCCCAACTACCAACACGCCTGTTGAACCCCTTATGGTTACTCCTATGGGAACGACTCCGCCGCCTGCTTCCGAACATCCCGCCTCCGCCCGCCTTTCTGAACGACTTCCAGACCCCGATAAATTTACGGGCGCCCGCTCCGACCTCCGCCGCTTCGCCACCCAAATCCGGGGGAAGATGACCTCAAACAAAGACCGCTTCCCCAACCCCGAATCACGCCTGATTTATGTAGCCGGTCGACTGTCCGGTAAAGCGTACAACCTGATCCTGCCCAAAATGGTCGGAGGCACACCCCAATTCGGAGATTATACGGATCTCCTCCAATACCTAGAGGAGGCATTCGGGGACCCCGACCACGTCCAAAACGCACAAAACAAACTATATGCCCTGAAGCAGCGGAACGTAGATTTCGCCGAATATCTGTCGGAGTTCCAACGCCTGTCTTTGGAAGGAGAAATGCCGGAGGATGCCCTCCCCCCTCTTTTATTCCAGGGAATATCGGAAGAGCTCCAGGACATGCTCCTCCACAACCCCGCCCCATCTCGCCAATACCACGAATTCACCCGACACCTGCAAAGCTTGGATAACCGCTACCGCCAGCACCAGCAGTATAAAAATAGACAGACACGTACCCCTCGGGCCGCAGCGCCCCCCGCGCGCGCGGCTCCCCGAACCCAACCCGACATACCGCGGGCCGCCCCCAAGCCAAACGCGGAGCTCCCGCTTAACGACCCTATGGACCTGAGCAGCCAACGCCGCCACAACCGCAAGGAAAACATGCTATGTTACCGTTGTGGATCCCAAGAACATTTCGTTGCCAAATGCCCGGAACCGGATACCCGCCGCACGCGGCTGCACCAGGCCGGAATCGAACGATCCAGGTCCAGGTCCAGGTCCCCGCGCCAAATACAAACCAAACTCCCTAAAAACCCCCGCCGCGGCTCGGACGCCAGCCGCTCCAGCAGCCGAAGTTCGAAAAACGGAGCCCGCCTGGGATAAGTCGCCCCCAGGCCGCCAAGGCCGCGCATAGACCGCCGGCGATCCGCATCTCTGCCGCCGCCGTTCACGGGTTCCCCGTTGAAGAGGAATATAACCAACGATCCGACCTGATGATCCTGCCTGCCGAACTGACAGTGGGGGGCCAAAACCTCCCAACCTATGCCCTCACCGATTGCGGTGCGGAAGGAAAATGCTTCCTCGACCAAGGATGGGCCGAAGAACGCCAACTACAAATGTATCCGCTGCGAAACCCATTCGACATCGAAGTATTCGACGGAAGGACCGCCGAAAGTGGGAAGTGCACCCATTATGTCCGAGGACAATTGAGAATCAAGGACCACATCCAGAAAAACGCGCTGTTCTTCGTCACACAGCTAGCCCACTACCCCATTGTGCTAGGAATGCCTTGGCTAAAGCAGCACGATCCAACGATTGGATTCGCGTCACACGTTATTACGTTTGACAGCGACTATTGCCGCCGACACTGCAATATGCCCGACAAACCGGAGAAGGTTAAAGCTTTACACGCCGTACCAAAAAAAAGCCGCCCCCAGTACCAGGCTGACCGACCGCCGTCCCTCCGCGAAATGGATATCGCCCCTATCTCCCTGCAAGCCGCGAGCATGTACGCCCGCCGCCGATCCTGCCGACTGTACGCCGTAACCTTGAAACAGATTGATGAGGTCCTAGCCGCCGACCCCCAAAATAGGAACGGGCCGACCCTGCCCGAAACAATCCGGGAATTCGCGGACGTATTTTCCCCGCAAGAAGCCGAGAAGCTGCCCCCACACCGACCGTCCGACCACCATATCCCGCTTATAGAAGGAAAAACGCCGCCGTTCGGCCCCCTGTACGCCATGTCCCGCGAAGAGCTGATAGCCCTTAAGGAATGGCTGACCGCAGAGTTGAAAAAAGGGTTTATCAGACCCAGTTCGTCATCCGTCGCCTCGCCCGTTTTGTTCGTGAAGAAGCAGGGAGGAGGGTTGAGGTTTTGCGTGGATTACCGCGCGCTGAATAACATTACCGTAAAAGACCGTTACCCGCTGCCGCTAGTCCGAGAGACCCTGAACAACCTGGCCGGCATGAAATTCTTCTCGAAAATCGATATCGTTTCCGCTTTTAACAATATTCGGATTAAAAAGGGGGAAGAATACCTGACGGCATTCCGCACGAGATTCGGCTTATACGAGAGCCTAGTTATGCCTTTCGGGCTAACGGGAGCCCCCGCGACGTTCCAGAGATATATAAACGACTCCCTGCGCGAATACTTAGACGTATTTTGTACAGCCTACCTGGACGACATTTTGATTTATAGCCGCACCCGAACAGAACACGAAGAACATTTGAAACTCGTACTGGAAGCCCTGAGGAAAGCCGGGCTATACGCCAACGCCGCGAAGTGCGAATTCTTCGTGACGGAAACCAAGTTCCTGGGCCTGCTGGTCGGCGTCGAAGGCGTAAAAATGGACCCTGAAAAAATCACCGCTGTCCTGGACTGGCAAACACCCAAAAAGCTTACTGACGTACAAGCATTTTTGGGGTTTGGCAACTTTTACCGGCGCTTTATCCGAGATTTCTCAAAGATCGTAGCCCCTTTGACGAGATTGACCAAGAAAGACGTCGCATTCGAATGGAATAGCGCCTGCGAAACCGCCTTCCGACTGCTGAAGAGAAAGTTTACCGAAGCCCCCGTACTGGCGCACTTCGATTGGGAAAAGGATGTGATCCTGGAGACCGACGCTTCCGATTATGTTTCTGCGGGAATATTGTCACAATACGGCGACGACGGAATACTCCGCCCCGTCGCGTTCTTTTCGAAAAAACACACAGCTACCGAATGCAATTACGAGATTTACGACAAAGAATTGCTAGCCATTATCCGCTGTTTTGAAGAATGGCGCCCGGAACTCGAAGGGACGTCGTCCCCGGTCCAAGTAATTACGGACCACCGCAACCTGGAATATTTCACGACGACGAAAATGCTCAACCGCCGACAAGCCCGATGGGCCGAATTCCTGTCAAGATTTAATTTCCGTATCACCTACCGACCCGGGAAACAAGGAGCGAAGCCCGACGCACTAACCAGGAGGTCAGAGGATATGCCTGAGGAGGGGGATGAACGACTTAAGCACCAAACACAAGTCGTACTGAAAGAACACAATTTACCTGCCCGCCCCACCCGGTTACAACCCATAATCCGCCAAAACAAACCCCTATTGCCAAGACACCTGATAGAGCTACTAGACGCCGGATACGAATCCGACCCGATAACGCAATCTGCCCTAGAAGCGTTGAGGACAGGCGCCGACCGCCACCCCAAGCTGCAATTGGCCGAATGCGAAGAACGATCCGGCTATTTGTATTACCGCAATAGACTGTACGTACCCGATTCGAATAATCTGAAAGCCGAGATCCTGCGCCGCTGCCACGACTCCCCCGTCGCCGGTCACCCCGGCAAAGCAAAAACCTACGACCTGCTGTCCCGAGAATATTACTGGCCCGGAATGCTACATTACGTATCATTATGGGTAAAGAAATGCCAGACCTGCCGCCGAATCAACCCGTCCCGCGAAGGCCACCAGGGCCTCCTGCGACCCCTGCCCACTCCTGAACGCTCATGGCAACACCTGTCGATGGATTTTATCACACATTTGCCGCAAAGCAACGGCCACGACGCCATCCTAGTGGTCGTAGACCGCCTGACTAAGATGAGACACTTCGTCCCTTGTAAAGGGACCTGCAATGCCGAGGACACCGCCAACCTGTACCTACACCACGTATGGAAACTACACGGGTTGCCCCTGACGATAGTTTCGGATAGAGGCACCCAATTCGTGTCGAAGTTTTGGAAACACCTGACAACCCGTTTGAAAATCGACAGCCTGCTATCCACTGCTCACCACCCCGAGACTGACGGACAGACCGAGCGTTTTAACGCGTCCCTGGAACAATATTTGAGAGCTTATGTGGCCTACCTGCAAGATGATTGGGAAAGTTGGCTTCCCCTCGCCGAATTCACAGCCAACTCCCACAAGTCCGAGACCACCGGAACCTCCCCGTTTTACGCGACTTACGGATTCCATCCCCGCATGGGATTCGAGCCGGTACCCCTGAACCAGCCTTTGCCCGCCCAGCGGGATGCCGAAAAGCTAGCCGCCCGAATGGAAGCCATTCTGGAACAAGCCCGCGCCGAAATGACCGCCGCCCAAGCCCGTTACGAAGAACAGGCGAACCGACACCGTACCCCGGCCCGCCGGCTTACCGTCGGCCAATATGTATGGTTAGACGCACGGAACATCCAGACCGCCCGCCCGCAGAAGAAACTGGATTGGAAGAACTTGGGACCCTTCCGAATTTCTGAAGTGATTAGCCCGTACGCCTACCGTTTGGACCTGCCGTCGTCTATGAGAGTACACCCTGTTTTCAATATAAACCGACTAAAACCTGCTGACGTTGAGCCCCTGCCGGGCCAACAACCTGCACCGCCACCCCATTTGGAAGTGGAAGGTGAGAGAGAATACGAAGTCGAAGAGATCCTCGACTCCTTTTGGGAAACCCGCGGCCGAGGAGGCCGCCGGCTGAAATATATCGTCCGTTGGGCTGGATATAGCGAACCCACGACTGAACCTGCCGATTACCTGGAAAACGCTGCTCAATTGGTAAAGAATTTCCACCGTCGATACCCCCATAAGCCCGGGCCCCGGCCGTGACGGAGCTCGGCCTGGAAGGGGGGAATACTGTCACAGACCTGAAGGACAGCCACTGGGCTGTCGCTTAGTCATGACCCCTGTCACGTGAAGGCGCGAGGGCCGAGCGCCTCGCGCGCGTATATCTACGCGAAATCTCTGCAGTCTCCGATATGTAGCTCCTCGAGCTACGTCTTCGTCAACAACCACCTGCTACCCTGTACCTGGAAGACTAGATAGCCAATATACTCTGTCCTGTTACCTGATCGCCCGCACCTACCTGTCCGCCCTGCCTGCCCGTGACAAACCCGATTATTAAAGGGAAATAATTATATAGGTAGAACGATTACCACCCCCGAATAATTATTATTGTGGAATAATTATTTACGGGTAATAATTACTAGTTTATATAAAACACGCTTATTACCATATAAATAAATTCGATTTTAGGATTGTTTAGCAGCAATTAAATTTTAATTAACTTTAATATTTATTTGAAAACGATTATAATTTCACCCCCAATTATTAAAAGCCCCAATTACCCAATTAAACGTTTAATTGTTTTAGCCCATTATATTTTAACCTAAAAACAGGTTACCCGATATTTTAATTGTAATATTTTAATTGCTTTTATTTAATATTTTGTTTTAAAATATACCGAACAGTACCGCCGAAATAATATTTTTTAACAAAACCACCCCTTAAACCTTTTTTATTACCAACGTTCCGGCTAACGTTAATGTTTTGCGTTAAATGGTTGCGACGTTTTAAACCGAAAATCGACAATTTTAAAAACGAATAACCGAATAAATTAATCGAATTAATAGGAATTATATTAAATATTTTTTATTATTACCATATAATAACACCATAGGTATTTTGCAGGGATTTTTTACGGGAACCCGGGCATATTTTTATTTTAACGAGGATAATTTCGATAACGATGCAAATAAAATTATTTACGCAATTTCGTTTTTAAAAAACGACGCGTTCGCCTGGTTCGAACCAATTTTGCGAAATTATTTGGATTATAATAAAAAAAAACCGTAAAATTGAAATTAACCGCATTTTCGATAATTACGACAATTTCGAAAAATATTTTAGGGAAATATTCGGTAACCCAAACGAAAAACGCACGGTTAAACGTAAATTGGTGCGTTTTACCCAAACCAAATCGGCATTTAAATATACCAGTAAATTTCGATAAATTACCGCTAAATTATTATGGGGTAAAAAGGTTTTAATAATACGTTTTTATACGGGATTTAAAAAAAAAATTAAAAACGAATTGGTTAAAAAAAACCAACCCGATATATTAATAAAATATATGGAATTAGCGGTTAAAATCGACAACCGATTATACGAACGGAAATTGGAACGACGCGAAAAACGCAGCGTATGGGGTCCAATTTTGCGATAAATTAATATAAAACGCAAATATTAATATTTTAAACCGTTTCGCTAATATAATACCGCGTACGGTATATATAACGGACCTATGGACCTAAACGCAATTTAACACCGATAATTTCGCAAAAACCCCAAAAGTGGCAAATATTTTAAATGTAATAAACCAAAATATATCGCGCGAAATTGTCCCGAAATATATAATAATACCCCGGGATTTACTATTAATTTTAGGGGCAAATCCGAAAAAGCACGAAAATTTAATATTACCAATTATAACCAGATACAATTTAACTAATATAATATAATAAATTGGACCATTCGTTACGACAACAATTATATAATTTATAATAATTCCAAAATCGACGTAGGATGGTATTTATAAAAACCCCGAGGTATTCGAACCCTAATAATAGAAAACCGAATATTTTTAGGAATAGGATAACCAACGGAATTATACCGATAAAAGACCCAATTACCCGAATTTACGGATTCGGATACCTCCGGAAAATCGGATAAGGAATTTTTGAAACAAACCCACCATATTAGAACAACCAATTGATTTTTAATATAAAAATTAAACGAGGATTTAAAGGGAAAACCCAACGAGGAAGAAACTATATTTTCGAACTAATATAACGTAATAAGGGAAAATAACCCCTATATATACGAAAAAAACATATCGATTTATACCAAAACGATTAATTAGTACAATTTCCCGGATTATTATTGCAAACGCAAATCCGACATTTTACGGGATTAATTAATGCAATTTTTGGAAACTACCCGATTTTGGATATTAAATATTTTTAATACGCAAAAACTTTTTAGGCAAAATATTTCCGAAACAATTGTGGATTCCACCTAAATAGGAAAATAGTCCACAATTTTTTCCTACGACGACGCAAAACAATAAATATTTACGAAATATATATTATAACCGACCTACCAAATTGGGAAATTAAAATAAAATTTAACATTAAACCAGCCGCAATTTTTACGCCTAACGACAATTACTTTATGGCGTATTGCAACCAAAAATAATTCCTATAATACGAATGCACCCGAAATATATGCAAAATATATATATTAACCAAAACCCAGGTTTGGTACAAATAAAAATTACAATAATTAGGACCTGCACCAATAATTAAAATTGTGTGGAACCCCAACGTACGAAATAACAAAATAACCACGAACGCACGCAAAACACCCGTACCAGCGAAACACCCATTTAATTTAATCGAAATAAAAAATAGCCGCACACCCAGGAATAAAAAAAATAAAAATCCACGACGCGAATCCAGCAAATTAAAAAATTAAAACAGTTAAACGGTACAGGGTACCGAACGGCGATAATAGAAACGGAATAAAAAACCCTAAACGTTATATAAAATACGATAGCAATATATAAATATATATTTTTCGATATACGACTCGATAGTAAATTTATACGAGCATTTTTTAATAATGGAGTATAAAACAATTATATTTTACCAAAAATTGTAACGAAACGACGGATATTTTGGTAATAAAAAAAGGAATTATACCAATTGCAAACCGTGGAAAAAAAGGTAATTTTATATGGGAACGGTATTATTAAAATAAAAACCGTATATTTTTGGATGGAAAACTATAAATAAAAAAAATAAATTATTTTAAATATTACGGAAATAAGGGATAAAAACGTAATATTAAAAATTCCCTGGTTTAAAAAAAACAACCCCGGGATAAATTGGATAACCGGCCAAATTTAATGGGAAAAACCGATAATTTTTTAAAAAAAACCCAAAAAAAGAATTTTACGTAACGAACGTAGGGTATAAAAACGAAATTAATAAAAAATTATGGCGGTATTAAAAAAAAGCGAACCATATTTGGAATTAATATCGGAAAAATCGCGATTATCTACGAACGAAGAACGATCGAATTTTATTATATTAATTAACAATATCCCGGCCGAATACTGGATATATGGACGATTATTTAGCCCAAAATTCGAAATAAAATTACCCAAATACAATCCCTTCAACTACGAAATACTATTAAAAAGAAATACAGCCCAAATTCCACAAAATATACGGTTTAAACCCGATATAAATGGAAATATTAAACGAATATTTCGCAACAAATTTCGAAAAAGGTTATATTAAATTATTAATATTACCAGCAAAATATCCAATCCTTTTCGTACCAAAAGAAAAACGGAAAATTATAATTATGCGTGGATTACAAACAATTAAACGATATTATTATACAAAATTGCTACCTATTCCCGTTTATAAAAGAATTCCGAAATATATTTTACCAAATATAATGGTTTATAATATTAAATTTAAAAAAAAGTATA
>NC_017844.1:1013536-1052526 GCF_000002495.2 Pyricularia oryzae 70-15 | reverse complement strand
TGAAAAAATAGCGTATTACCAATAATTGTAATTACAAATTATTAAAATTTGCAAAATTTTATAAAAATACCCAAATTTAATGGGAAATAAACGCGTTGGATAATATATTTATCCTTTTTCAATTTTGAAATTATTTACCGTATAAAAAAGCAAAATTTGATTAACGGACCGTTAAAGCGGCCTAATTATAAAATATCCATTGTTATAAATAATTTTTAACCCCTATTATAAAAAAAAACTGTTAATACGGGGTTAAAATAAAAAAAGATTTGGTAATTTTTATTTATTCGCAGGAGTTTCGCAATTTAAATAAATTATTTTACCGTTTTTGCGTTAATTATATGCGAAAATATATGTAATTACCCGTGGGAAAACGAAAAATATAATAAAAGCAAAAACCCCTTAATATATATTTTTAAAACCCATTAAAAGTTTAATTAAGAATTTGCAATAAAATAACGAAAAATTATAAAAGTTTCGCAGAAAAATAAAAAGTAATTGGATTATAACGCCAAATTATATCTTTTATAGCAAATCGAAATTTTACGTGGTAATAAACGGTAACGTAAAAAAGAAGGTTTTCGAATTTTATTATAACGACCCATATACGGGATATTGGAAAATCGCCAAAACTTTAAAACTAATTTAAAAACAATATTATTGGAAATAAATAAAAAATAATATTAATTAATATTTAAAATTGTGCAATATTTATATAATAATAAAATTAATTAAATACCGCTAATACGGTATATTACAACCATTACCCCTATTTAACAAAACCTGGGACGAAATATTTTTGGATTTTATTATGGGATTATTTAATATAAAATATAATTTTACCACGGTGGACGCCATTTTAATTATAATAAATAAATTAACCAAAATAACGCGGTTTTTACCTATTAAAAATAATATGGATATTTCCGAATTTGTTTACTTTTTACCAAAAAAATTAAATACCGTTATAAACTTTTATTGGGTATTATTACCGACAAAAATAAATTATTTACAAATAAATTTTGGAAAAAGATTATATTATAAATTAAATAATAAAAAACGCATATTTATAACATTTTATCCGCAAACAGACGGGCAAACCGAAAAATTCAATTATATTATTAAATAATATTTTAAATATTACGCAGGGAAGCAATAAAATATTTGGGCCCAATTTTTGCCCACAATTAAATACGTTTATAATAACGCATTTTAAAAAATAATAGGTATATTATTTATAATAGCGCTTATGGGAAAAAATGGAAATTTCCATTTCAAACCCGAGGACGTATTATTAAAAAGGGGGATAAAAGTTATATTAACAATGCAAAATAAATTTAAAAAATTTACCAAATTGAGGGAAAATTTGCGAAAAAATTGGATTTAAATAGTGGAACAATAAAAAGAATATTACGACAAAAAATATAAATTTATGGAATTTAAACGAGGTAATTGGATACGATTATTTACACGCAATATTAAATTAAAAGGAAACGTTAAATTTTAACCCAAATATATTGGACCTTTTAGAATTTTATATAACGTAGGAAAATAGGCGTGTCGTTTAATTTTACCAATACAATTTAAAAAATTATACAATATTTTTCCAATATAATTTTTTAAATTATAGGAGCCCAGGGACCCAAACGTCCACGAAATTATATTTTGTCCAAATTTTAAAAACGAGGAAAGTTGGGACGTGGAAAAAATTAAAAATATAAATACGAAAAATGGGGTTATTTATTATTTGGTTAAATAATTAAATTGGTTAATAAAATATAATTAATGGATATTTAAAGAAAATTTATTTTTAAAAAATAAAATAAAATAATTTTTACGGAAATAATCCAAAAAGGTTAAATTAAAAGGAAAGACATTATTATAAAATACAAACGCAGGGGTTAAACGCACAAAACGTAAAAAAAACCAAAACCCCTCCAAATTTAATTAATATTAATAACGTCAAATATAAAAAAAAACCTATACCAAATTTTAACCTAATTTTAACGTTTATTAGGCGATTTTAAAAAAATACCAAAACGTTTTTTGGCAAATATACCAATTGAAAATTAATTTTGTTTAATATTATTAAATAAAAATAAACGCGAAAAACGAAAAATTACCTGGTTAATAAAAAAGCGGTTATTATATTGCGAAAAAAAGCGAAAAAAATAACGGGGTTTCCATTAAAATAAATAAATTGCAATTTTTCGTTATTACGAAAAACCGTTTGGTTAACGACGGTTTTAATATAAGACGGACGAATAGGCGTTTTTATAAAATTAATTTTGCGTTTTTTTAATTTTTTAATATATATGTCCCGAATTAAATATAATAATTTTACCAGGCCGAAAAATAAAAGGAATATTAATATTAAAAAAACCAGGCGGAGGAAAACCACCAAAATTTCGAAACCGACCAAAAATAGGAAAACAAATATAATTCCAAACCTGGGAAAACGCAGGGGAAATTTAAAATTTTTGGGAAAAACCAGGTGGAAAATCCGGAACGTTACCATTATTAAAATTAAAATTATTATTGGGGTTAATAAATGCAAAATCGCAAAAAAAACGATAAATTTCCATTTACGCCATTTTTTATTATTTCCAATATAATTATATTTTTTCGAATTTTATATTTATTATTTGGAAAACGCGGTAATAGGGAAATAAAAACGTAAATCGAAAAACCGCCAATGTATAGAATATAATACGTTATTAAACCGTTTAAAAAACGCAAAACATTAATCGAAAAATTTCTAAAATAAAAACGCTGGGGCTTACCAAATTAAAAAATATAATTTTGATGATTTTAAAATAATAATTCCTGGTAATTTTTATTTCGTTTAAAATACGAAAATATTCGGTTTTATTTTTAAACGGACCAATTTAACCCAAACGTTTGCGTTTTTTAATTTTCAAATATTCGGTAAATAATATAAAATCGACCAAAACCCCAAATAATTGTTTAATTTCGGTAGGCAAATTTTTGCTAACGTTAAATTAGGTAACGAATTCCATTATATCGAATAAATAAAAAAGGTCCACGAAATTGCTTTTTATAATCGCAATCGCCTAATATACGTTAATTAAAAAAATCGCAAAACGGTAAAAAATAGGGAAACGCAAAAATAACGCAATTTACCAATTCGCAAATACGTAAATTCTTTTTATAATAAAAACAAATTTTATTTATTTTACCCGTTTTAAAAAACGTTCCCTAAATATATTTAAAATCGGGAAAATTTTCGGTATTTTTGGCGATTTTAACGGCGCAACGGAAATATTTTATACAAATAATGCGGTTATAGGTTATACTAATACCAATTTTAATAAAAGCGGGCGTGAGGGAAACGCGAACGTTTTTTTAAATAGGATTTGTTACAAAACCAGGTTTAAAAAATATAATAAAAATAACAAAAATCGATTTAATATAAAAAGAACGCGACCAAAACGGAAAAATAACGCGTGCAAAAAATTAACGAAATTTCGTATCGGAAAGTAAAAATAAAGGAAAAAAATTTGATTGAAAATTTTTTTTCGTTAAAAATTAAGGAGGTAATTAACGTTTAAACCAGGTGGGGTTTATAAATCGTTAACGTTATAAGCGATTATTTATAACCCAATATCGCTATTTATTAATGGGAATTTACGCGAAACAATTGCGTTTTATTTGCGTTTGCTAAAAATTACCCCGTTTTATATTTAAAACTGTTATTTAAAACAAGGACGCCCTTATTAGGGGGGGATAATTATTACGTGCAAATTTTTTAATATTTAAATATTAGCGTATAATTTTAGGGGTTAGGTTTTGCTAAATTTGTAAATTCGCGTTACGTAAACGCAGTAGGAACGCCGTTTATAAATAGGGGTTTCTAAATTTTAAAAATAGCAGGTTAATCCTAAATTTTTAAAAATTAATTTCTAATTCAAATATAATTGTTATAATGCTATTGTAAATTATTATACGCTGTATTATTACCCTATATTTTGTTAATTACCGTATGTTTAGCCTGTACCCAGTCCCCGGTTGTGACAGTTTCTTACAAAATTTCCTAAAACCAAATTAAGTTCGCAAAATGCAAAATTATGGACGATTTTCGAAAAAAAAGGTTATAATTTTATTTTCGACATTTTTATTTAATAAAAAATAATAAATTGCTTTACGCCAGCCAGTCGCGTAAAATAATACCGGATATATTATTTAAATAATATTAAAAACCGGAATTACCTGTCGAAATTAACGGAAAACCGGAATAGGATATGGAACAAATATTAATTTCGCGATTATCTGGACGAAAAAAAAACATTATAATATTAAATATTATAAATCGAATTCGATTTTTTATTAAATATAGAATAAACCCCGCAATTTGAAAAAAATCTACCAATATTGTTAGATATTTTTTATAAAAAATATCAGGACGTAATAAGATTTCCGGTAAATTCGCAATAATGGACAAAAAACGCAATAAAAGATATTTTTGCGGTGGACGGACCCGAAAATAATATTACCGAATATAATGCGAAAAAAATACGAAAGCGGCGGAAAGTTCCGAGGAAATATATATAATAAATTTAAAATTTTGGCCGTTTACGTCGATTAGATTTTAAAAGGGGGTTATATAAAAATTAGGTCCCCAACTTTATTTTCAAATTTACGATTCGGTTCCACGCCGAACCAGGGATCGGATAAAAAGTTTATTAATTCCGTATTTAAACGCGTTTTTCCAACGCGTTGTCGATTGTAATTTTTCTTTTTTTTCCAATTTAAAATCTTCGTTAATAGCGCTTAATATATTAAGGTTTTCCAATGTATGTCTGGCCGTGATAATAAACTTAGTTGGATGGATTTCCGTGGGTAACTGTGTAAGCTTCCCATTTAAAGCTTTCCCCGGAGGAAGGTCTTGGACGAATTCACTGCGTCAAAGATGGTGGAACAACTTGCAACATGAGGTTCTATAAAGGTATCAATGCGATATAATTTGACATCAAAACCGAACTGCAATTTGCAGCCCTACATGCGCAACCTTGGCTCCCTCTCCTTAAAAGCTCTCCAAATCTCTGCGTCTTCCTTGCTGCGTGTCGGGATACGAAGGAACCCCGCCCTGGTGATAAAAACGGTCCATGGCACCGGAACGCGCTATTTATCCTAGGACATGGTCTTGCCGAAATTGCGACCTTTGTGACTGCGTTTATCATCAGACCTCGGGCCTGGTCCAAGTAACGGATCATCGTCGTTGGTACCGCTGTCTCCGCGAGGAGGATTGGATGCGGCGGGCCTTGGGCATCCGGGGCCTTTAATGCCGCGAGCTCTCAAATGGCGTTTATCATCAGACCTCGGGCCTGGTCCAAGTAACGGATCATCGTCGTTGGTACCGCTGTCTCCGCGAGGAGGATTGGATGCGGCGGGCCTTGGGCATCCGGGGCCTTTAATGCCGCGAGCTCTCAAATGGCGTTTATCATCAGACCTCGGGCCTGGTCCAAGTAACGGATCATCGTCGTTGGTACCGCTGTCTCCGCGAGGAGGATTGGATGCGGCGGGCCTTGGGCATCCGGGGCCTTTAATGCCGCGAGCTCTCAAATGGCGTTTATCATCAGACCTCGGGCCTGGTCCAAGTAACGGATCATCGTCGTTGGTACCGCTGTCTCCGCGAGGAGGATTGGATGCGGCGGGCCTTGGGCATCCGGGGCCTTTAATGCCGCGAGCTCTCAAATGGCGTTTATCATCAGACCTCGGGCCTGGTCCAAGTAACGGATCATCGTCGTTGGTACCGCTGTCTCCGCGAGGAGGATTGGATGCGGCGGGCCTTGGGCATCCGGGGCCTTTAATGCCGCGAGCTCTCAAATGGCGTTTATCATCAGACCTCGGGCCTGGTCCAAGTAACGGATCATCGTCGTTAGTACCGCTATCTCCGCGAGGAGGATTGGATGCGGCGGGCCTTGGGCATCCGGGGCCTTTAATACCGCGAGCTTCAAGGGCGCGGTTGTCGTTATGGGCGTCCAGGACCTGGGTCAGCGCCTGGGGGGTAAAAGCCGCGAAAAGTGCGAGCTGAAGCCACTTTGAGAACTGCATTTTGAATGAGATGAAACAGATATAACTAAAAGAAATGAAAAGAAGTGCAGGAATGAGTGATTTTGCTGTTTGAGCAGGTGAGTTGTGAAGAAATGTAAAAGCAGTCTGGTTAAGGAAATGGACTGGTTTTATACATTTCGGTCACCATATAACCATTACCATTACCATTACCACTACCAGTATTATTATCAGCATTACTACCAGCATTACTACCAGTACTATTATTAGGATTATTATTAGGATAATTATTAGAGTTATTATTAGGATTATTACCAGCACTGTTATTCTTACGGAATGGCGTACCTGGGCGACTGCCAACCGTGACTAGCTCCACCTTACGTGATAAAACGCCAGGGTGAATTTGTTATTTGTTCGCCCAAACGCGTGTACGCGATTAGCACTGCGTACCTTTTTTTTTCCTTTACATTTAGCTTTAAATTTTCGAATAGAATCGCCCCTATATTGCAGCCTTGTCTTTTTGGGATCGCTTTCGTGACAACGACGCGCTGGAGAGACGCGTTCAAATCCGGGGTCAGTGGACCCCTTTGTCCAATCCCTGGCTCGGCGTGGCGGTGGAGCCGAGTCGTGATTCTAAGGGTAGGTCTGGGGGCCTGATCCCCATACAAAATTTATTATAACAATGCGATTTGCTGGTTTGGGGCCATAATTGTAATTTCAAATTATATATAATTAATATAAATAACAGGTTAGTAAATTATGCTCCTCTTTATTTATTTAAATCAGTGCATTAAAAGGACCCAGGGATTAATATACGTATTAAAATAACATGTTAAATATCACGGCCCGTGGTAAACATATAGAACGCGCGCTATCTTTTCCGCCAATGTAATTGGTGGAAAAGCCATGTGGCTGGTAAGGTACATGAGCACGCGGGCCACCCTTGTTTGCCAGGGAGGGCTAGTCTGAGCACTGAGACCAATTATATGGGTATAATTAAGATGACTCTGTGCGTATATGCAGGCAGATTAACGTGGGGATGCACTTTAAAAATAAATTACTTGGGGGCTGTTCGTTGTGGGCCCCCTCAAAGAGGGGGTTACAAAACCTTGATTTTCGAAAAAACCGTGGGCCAGCAAATTTGTTAGCAGATCGCTAACAAAGTAGCTCATGAAAGTTCGATTCACGTTCGTAAACACTACACCCACGAAAAAGGTTAGAATTTGCAGATAAATTGAAGCCGTGAATTGCGCTGTAGATATCTATTTCTGGAGTTTTGGCTCAATCGCCCTTTTCCGGTCGCTCAAGCGGTCACAAGGCGACCCGGGTACTTCCAACTCATCCTTTCTACCACCCGGTATTGGCGGCGAGGAACGGTCTTCAAGCGGTCTCGTATCCTGAAGTTGACGGGGAGAGGGTGTAGCCAATGGTATATACCGTGGGAACGGTTTGGAAGGCCTGTTTGGGGCGGGAGGTGAGGCTGATTGCGAGGATCGTGATACGCATATGCTGATAGAACAGGCAGAGTCGGTATCCACGGTAATATTGATCTGGGTACTTGTATTTCCAGCTGAAATTGGCCCTTTATCGACGAACCATGACTGTGAGGGCTGTGAATCGGTCTTCTTCCTTTTTCCAGGGCGTTCCCTGACCGCCGGAACGTTCTCCGGCGTGAAGCCGAGGTCCTCCAGATATCTCTTCTGTTGTATCTTAATCCCGTTGGGCATGCCCTCTGTTTCTCGCCAGCGTTGAATAGCCTGATTCTTATCCCTATACCACGCATCTCTGACGAACTTTTCTTGTTGGTATAGGGCTGTTTCCTCGATCAACGCCTGTTTGGCTTCGTGAGCGACCCGCATATCTTCTAACGTATTAGCGGTCTGGAACTGCTTGTCTTTTGACTTCAACGTCATTTTGACTTTGTAACGTGAAGCGCGTTGAAGGCGTTTTTGCTTATTCGTCTGCTCTTGGGCAACGCGTTGCTGTAGGATGATCGCCTCGTTGGCAACGGCTTGTAAATCCGAGATAGCATCAACGGTATCTGAACTAAAGTGGTGCGCCTTGGCCGCCATACGGCTTGCCGCATATTTGGCCCGTGAAAATCGTTCAGCGGTAGAAAGGGAGTCCGGATATCGCGGTGTATTCGCTGCCGTGGCGTGGCCACGCAGTTTGGCGAGCACTTTGGTGCCGTCGACAGGAAACAAGCCTGTATCTTGGAAACCGCTTATTACGTGGCCAGTTGTGAAAACCGTTTGCCAGCAGCGCTAAATTAAGGGAAGATATATCAGTTTACCGCTAAATTAACCTGTAGATCGAAAACGACTTACTCGAATCGCAGCAACGAAATCTGAGCGGGTGAACACCGGAATACCGGTGTTTATATGCTCATGCAGGACCGCCTGCAACTCGTTTTTCAGGTGAGTGAACACGGATACGTCCATGGGCTGCATATAATACGTTGAATAAGGCGGTAAAATAACGATCTCGATATCAAATCTGAGGCAATAATCAAGTATCTCCATGCCAAAGTGGCCGGTAAAGCCGTCGAGAAAAAGCCACCTCCAAATACGTGTTTTGGCCCGCTGTGAATTTGGATCGATTTTGGCCGCAGTGCGGTTCACAAAGTCGAATCTGACGTCAAAGTCATGACCAAACCACTCTTTCAACGTGGGAGATCCGATCGATTGCACGGCAGCAACTTCTGGCCACGAATACCGGTTGAAATGCTGTATCCAGGTGAGCTGGATATCTCCGTTGGAAAACCCCGTTTCTGACCGCGTAAAAACGATACCCTCAGGCAGATCCAGATCAAGCCAATCGCTCGTTGGCCACTTTGTGAAGATACAGAAGGGCGGTAGCGACTGCCCAACAGCGTTGCCACCGCCTATCAACGTACAACTCTCACGGTTAGCCGGATCCGCGGTGCGTGGCTTTTCATGCCTCTTTTTCGTCACGACCAATACCGGTATCCGGCCATCTCTCACACCGATTCTAGTACCACATTCGTCAGCGTTCCAGGCCGCTGAAGCCGTGATCCCAAGCTCTACCGCATGAGCCGCCGTGCGGCGATACCAGGCCTCCACAAGATCGATCTGTTGCTCCCAACTAAGGCGAGTAATCTCGACGGGTTGTTGTTTGGTAAGTCGCAGTTCCGGGTGTTTTTTACGCCAACGGCCGTACCAGTTCATTTGAATTGGACCACAGGGCGGTATACGTGACTGACGCATCAGATTGGCCGCAGATATTACGTGTTGTGAGTCGGGATATGCACCAAGTTTATCAAGCTGCATGATATACGCAACGAGAGCTTGATCTTCAGCATCAGTCAACAATGAAGGCCGCCCGCTGCGCTTTATCGATATCTTAGGAATGCCATTGATCAGGAGATTACGAGCATGCCGCTGAGTACTCGAATACGGGTAACCGTTCCTTTTACAGAACGATCGTAGCGATTCTGGCTTGGATCTGCCCTCCCGCGCGGTATCCGCCCTACTGCGGTGAGTTTCGACATATTGGGCATACATGCGGGCTCCTAAGATAGCTTGAGATTCTGGGGACGTCATGATATAGGTATATTTGCGGTAAGTGCAATTGTGTTGTTATGGAACGGGATTACACTCGGCATAAGTTAAATTGTTAACGATTTTCTAGGTAAAAAACTGATGCGGGGTGGCCCACGGTTTTTTCGAAAATCAAGGTTTTGTAACCCCCTCTTTGAGGGGGCCCACAACGAACAGCCCCCAAGTAATGTGCATAATTTAACAGACGGAGTTTCCGGAAACTTGGAATTGGATTTTATATTATATTTTTTATGTAATAGTTGAACGACATAGCTGATCATTATTTAAAGCCTTTAAAAGAAAACAAGTTATACGCAACAATACTGGACCAATTAATTGTAGGGCCCACCTACATATATAGCAATCCAACCCATTTACAGGCTGATACCAGGTCTGCATAAAGCTTTTCACTGCCGTGATCTGCAGACGGTTATACGTGACTTTCTTCGACTCAGGCATTACTCAATACCACGACTATCTGGGGTTCTTCGGCTGGTTGTTGCCTTGCAGAAAACGTTTCTGGAGAGCTTCCTTCCAAATCCCTGACTGTGCTTCTTGAACCCTCTTCCGATGAACTGCCCAAAGCCAAAATCTTGGAGGGTAATAGGCGGCTCAAGGCCCGCGTGGAGGTTCTCAACAAGGTGACCTGTACCGTCGCGGCACCCTCGTGCAAATATTTTGACATTGTAAATCTTTGACTTGTGTCTTTTCCATTTGTACGGGCAGACCCCATTTCGAAAATAAAAAGCTAAAGAATATCTTGCCGTGTCGCCAGTCTACACGATGGCGTCCTTTGCAATCCACGTTGTTTTCCAATCAACTTTACCACGTTTTCTCATCTGCGCCTCGGTGATACGGATTTTACACGAAGAGCTAATCAAACAGTTGTACGTGCACAAAGTCGCGGCTTCTCCGCGCTTGTTCTATTGGAGCGCATAGTAGTAGTAGTAGTAGTAGTATTAGTTAACGCCGGGCTCGGCCCGGCTTGTTAGCCGGCCGTTAGCAACCTCCCGAGGGGTATCTCGGCGCGCGTTCTATCTTCTTTATTTACACAGGGGGAAAACAAGGAGGGCAGAGGCGGATCGTGCCTGACCGGGTTCGGGCCCGGTCCTGCTTAGGGGGTTAGTTCACTGACGCGACCCCGTGCCTAAGGTGCACGGAGGGTTCGTCTGACGGCTTGTGCCGTGAAGTGTGGGTGAAAAGGCAGTAAGTCTATTCCTCGTCAGAGTTCGAGTCGTTTACGATCGGTGTCCCTAGGCGTAAAGTGCGTTCGTGGCGCGCGGGGCGCTGGCGGGCCGCTCTGGGGCGGGCGCTGAAGTAGTTGGTGGCTATCGAAAACGCCTGAAAGCTTGTCGGTTGCCCGAGGCTTGTCTGGAAGAATTTGCGGCGTTGGGCGCGGTCTGGCGGCCCGACCGGCCGGTCGTTGTCAGGCCACGGCCAGTTTCTCCACACCGCCCGCGAAAAGCGGCAGTGCACCGGGTGTTCAGGGGAGGTCCGCTTCCAGCACCAGGCACACGAGGTGTTTGCATCCTGGTGGTTGAAACGGTCATGGTAGGCTTTGAAATCGCCGTGGCCGGTCCTCATGGCCAAATAATGGCCCAGTAGGGGTCTTGGCAAACGCAGTTCCTCGGGCTCCTTTCTCGGTGTGTATTGGAATTTCCATTCCCTATATGCGGGGGACCGTTCACAGAGTTCTTTACGCCACCAGTCCTTCTCTATATTGGAAAAAATGGCTCTGAGGACCGTGCCGGCACCGCTATACGTGGTTTGCTGAGCCCTCGGGTCTGGGTCCGGCGGTCCGGCGGAGCCGGCCTTGGCCAGCTCGTCAGCCCGGTCGTTTCCCGGGATTCCCTGGTGCCCAGGGCATCAACGGACCCGAACCTCGGTACCTTGTTTTCGGAGTAGATCGACAAGGTTATGGAACTCCAGAAAGGCCCATTGGGACGAACGCGGCGCGTCGCCTCTAAGACCCCAAATAACCGAGGTGCTGTCCACACAAATCCAGATCCGGGCGCCTGGCTGGGCCTTGGCTGCCGCCTGTAGCCCTTTTAGGGCGCCAATCGCCTCGGCGTCGAAAACGTGGCTTTCCGGCGTAATAGATGCGGAGCCTGCGGCAAATTCCAGGCCCGCCCTAAAAGCGGCCCATCCGTACCCTATTTGGACGCAGTTGTTTTCGTGTTTTTCCGAACCATCCGTATATACCACGATATCGTCAGGTGATACCATGTCCAGCCATTCGATAAAGCGGCGGGCCGCTTCCTCTTTCGGGACTCCTCCGGTGGGGTCAGTGCGAGAATCCGGGGCATTGCGAGGTGCGCGCAACTCTAGTCTCCGGATCCGCGGGAGAAGTTGTGCAGCCGTTTGCAGGGTCGTGGCCGAATGGCCCGAGTTGCGGGCACGAGGTGTTTCACGCAGGCGGCTGACAAGGGGGTGCCCCTTGTCCGCGAGCCTTAGTCGGGCGCCGTATTTCAGGCGGGTGTAGGCCAGCGCGACGCGGGCCGAGGGTAGTCCTGCGTCCCTGAGAACAGTGGACGAGGGGGTGGTTTTATACGCCGGGAGGATTGCCCGTGCCGCTAAAACCAGCGGTTTGTTCAATGCTTTGAGGAGTCCTCTTTGCTTGTGCGCTGGGTTGTACCATGCCTCGGCTGCGTAGGTGGCCGAGGAACCCACGCATGCCACCGCTGCCTTGCGAAGTGCAGCCGCAGGCGGTCCGTATCTTACTGCCCCAAAGCTCTTGAGGTGGGCAGCGACCGCCATTGCTTTGGCAGCCCTTTCGGCCACGTGGCGGCGCCCGTCTAGCCGTCGGCTAAACCAAAAACCAAGCCAACGCATGCCCGGGTAGCGCTCGGCCCCGGAGGCGCTTTGTCCGCGTCGACCGCCCGGTAGTTGGACCGGGGTAACCGTTCTACCATTAATCCGGATTTCCGGGTTGCGACCGTGCCTTTTCTTAGTGATATGGATCACCTCTGTCTTTTCCGCTGCAAAATGGATCTTCTCTTCCGCCGCAATTTCGTGCATATCCCGGAGTTTATTTTCCAGCCAACGTACGTTTTCCTCCAACGAGGGTGACGATTTCCATGTAAGCACGTCGTCTGCGTATGCCAACCGCCACTTCGTACCGTTTTTGACGAGATACGCCAAATATAACATATATAGGATCGGGGAAAGGGGAGACCCTTGCGGGGTGCCGCACCCAAGCCGCCTAAAGCCCGTGGTCGTACCCTCCAGCCGGACTCGGGCCTGGCGGCCGCTTAAAAAGTTAATCACGAACCTGAGGAGCATTTTACTAAACCCGAGGCTCCGCATTTTCCGTATTAATCGCCTATGGAGGAGGGCGTCGAAGGCGCCTTGGACGTCGCATGCGACAAGGGTGACTTCCTCCCCGCGAGCTAGAGCCTGCTCGATATCGTGGGCGAGGGCACAAACCAGATCCGTCGCCGATCGTTTGGGTAGGGCACCGCCGTGGGTGCAGCTAAGGAGCCCGTTGTCGTGTATGGCCCAAGCTATCCGGCGTGCAACGAGCCTCTCGAGGCCTTTTCCGATGCAGGAGAGGAGGGCTATAGGCCGCCAGGATCGAACGCTGCTCCGGTCTTTCTTCCCCGTTTTCGGTAGCATCGCGACTTCGGCCTTCTTCCAAGGCGCTGGGAAATGTCCGAGTTCCAGGCAACGTTGGTAGAGCCTGCGCACCGGCTCGGCCAACGAAGCCCATCCGGCTTTTAGTAGCCGGACGGTCATTCCGTCGATGCCCGGGGACGTGCTCGTAACCCCAATGCAGGAGCGCTCCGCCTCTTCCGCACTAACCTGGGTGTCCCAAGGGATTTTAGCCTCGTCCGCCGACCAGGCCTCCAAGGGGTCTCCCTGCAGGTCATCCTCCGCCGAAAATCGGCCAAGCACCTCCCGTTGCAGTGCTTCCGCTTTTGCTAAAGGCTCGCTCACTTGCTCGCCGTTAATAACCAGCGGCGGGACCGGAGGCGTGGTCCGGCTCCCAGCCAGCCCACCATATTCCACAAATCCTTATCGTCGCGCAGTTGGTCGATCCGGTGCCTCCAGTACTCCCGCTTCGCGGCCCGCACCCCTTTCGTATAGGCTTTTTCCTCGGCAGAGGCGTCTGCCCTATTTACAGCGCTCCGTTTAACCCGCTGGAATTCGGACCAGAGCCGCTGGCAGTTTTCGGTCCACCAGGGAGCCGAGCTGTCCCTTTTTCCCGCCGGCGTACCCACGACCCACGTCACTTGCTCCCATAAAGTTGTAAATTCAGCTACCCACGCGTCCAATGCGTAGCCATCGGCCGCGGATCCCGGGTCCGGCATGTCTTGCATGCCAAAAGCAAGTAGCTCCGCGAACTTTGGTAACCGGTCGTCCCTAACCGAAACGTTAATCGCCTCCGGGCGGGGGGCGCCGCGCGTCCGCAGCGTGGTATAAAGGGATTCGTGGTCGGAGCCTGTGTAAAGACTGCTGTCAACCACAGTTATTGTGCTGGGGAGGTTGGAAAAGACCATATCCAGTAAACCCCCGTCGCGGTGGGTGGGCACGCCGATATTTCCTGTAAAACTCATCCCCTGGGCTTGCGCCCATGCCGTCAGTTGGTCCCCTCCGCGTGCGTTTGCGCGGCCCGGCTGGTATGCAGCAGCCGCTACGTTAAAATCGCCGCCTAGCACCGTGGGTCCATTTGGCACGGTATTGCATATTATTTCCAGCGCGGCTTCAGTGCCCGGAGCCCTATATACGTTAACAAACAATATTCCGTTAATTTCGAGCCAGAGTATGTCCCGCGTATTTTGGCCCTGCGGTAACCGTCGTTGTGTGGCCCCTAGGGCGGCCCCCTTTTTGACGTAGGTGAGCACCCGGGGCCGGAGCCCAGTCATGGCTTCGTAAGTGTTGGCGTGCCATTCGTCCACTGGCGCAAAAACATCATAGCCCGGGTGCGTTTGTGTAGTCGTATTTAGCCCGCACCATGGCTCTTGAACGTTAACCAGGTCCACCTTTCTCTGGTGGCACAACTCCAATAGGCTCAGATGCACACCCATCCTTTTACCTACGTTGGCCCAAACTACGTCGAGGCATTCCCGCTGCATATTGCCGAGCGAGTATTTCGTCATATTAATCGACGGGTTGCTTCCAAGTCTATCCCATCAGCGGGGCAAGGTTCGGCAGCCGCTGCGTCCTCCTCCATTTCGGCTGCCCAAACGATTTCGTCGTGCACGCGTTCCTGTTCAACCTGCAGGAAGTTACGGATGTCCGCCCCTGCCGCCTCGCATGGCCGCGCTCTTTTGTTTGAAATGCTCGATCGGGAGCTCGAGGTTTGCGAATGCTGCGATGAGGTGCTTAGGACCGGGATTGCAGGTGCTGGCTCTCGGCGGGCCGTTTCGGCCCGGTCGTTGATAATCGCGGCACGGTTGGCACGTCCGATTCTGCGAATCCCCTTAAGTTTACGCTGTGAAGGTCGTTCAAGCTTCCCATTTACCACCAAAGGTCGGGCAGGGCAATTCTCATGTCCGGATGGGAAATGGCCGTGGCAATTAACGCATTTGGGGGCTGCCTTGCACGGCTCTTCCTCTGTCGCATGTTTTGCTTCACCACATATGCCGCAACGCGCTTGCCTTACGCAGCGACGTATTTCGCAATATCCCTGGCAACCGTCGTGGTGGTGTGTAATTTTGCGTGATTTTTCAACCTTCCGCGCACGTTTCGACACTCCAAAAAGCTGAAAGGGCTTTACGGGTTGAAGGAAGGACACTATCCACGTGCCCTCAGCCGTATGTGGGTCGTAACCATGTTTGGAAATATGCCAGTTGACTGGCTGCTGGCCTGCTGCCACGGTAATCTCCTCCTGGATTACCTCATGTACGTCCTTTCTTCCGTCCAGGCAATTGAGCGTTCGGGGCACTCCAGAAACGGCGTATGTGTGCCAGGTTGTCGGGACAGTGACTTCCCGCGCGTCCAATGCGTCCATAATGGCCTTGACCGCGCTGGGGTTGAGGAGTTTTTGCCGTGTTTCCTCAGAGGCCACCGTAACACCCCAGCCCGTGGGGGTACGCTTGGCGTTTGGGATTTCACTGTGTGGCACCGAGACCAACTCGGCCAATTTGGTCGTTACCGCGTATGGCTCCCTCGTCACCATCCGCAATTTGTCATTTGCGCGGATCAGGATGCGGTTGGACGGCTGTTCTGTCAAACGTTTCGGGGCTTGGGAGCGGTCCCGGCCCGATTGGGAGGGAGTTGCGGAGCTGTCAGGTGCATTGCCGGGCGTCGTACGTATCGGGTACGAGCGCGTGGCCGGGGTTAAAATTCGCGTTGGGGCCGCCGCTGGTGGCGTGGCGGCTCGCTCGGCCCATGTGACCGATTTGTTAGTGGGCGTGCCTCTGCCTTTAGAGGCCGACGACGCCGTGCCCGTCCTCGTAATTAAAATGCTGCGCCTTTCGCTGGAACTGGTCGGCGAACGCGACGGGGAGCGCGAACGCTCTTTTTCAGGGAGGGTGCGACTGAGGAACCAGCCGCTGATCACGTCGTCAAGTTCAAGAACAATTCTCCTAAGCGCGGCGTCCTCCGGGGCCTGTAAACTTTCGAGCTTGGCTGCAAAGACCTCTTCGAGCCAGCTGCCGACTGTTTCCACGTTTTCCAACTCCTGCTGCAGTGTTTTGATGGCCAGGGCCGGGAGGCTGGAGTACCTTCCGCGGCCAGCCGGCTCAGGCGCGTTAGCGGTGCGCGTGTCGAGAGATACGTGTCCTGACTCGGCCTGGCCCTGCGGCAAAGCCTGCGGCGTGCTCTGCGGGCGCGCGCGGCGGTTTGAGACCTCTGGTGAGGCCATGACGACCGGCGCCCGGAGGGCGAAAATTCTTCAGCTGTTAAGCTTATTGGTGTGTTTGGGTGTGAATCGCTAACAAAGGTGGGTCTGACCCATGAATGGTGGAGGATGCTTGCTATTGGAGCGCATGGGGCAACAAAAAGTAATATACGACACTGGAATTCTGACAATGCCGGTAGCATGAAGTAAGTATGCGATTCATCCAAGCTCACGGCCAATACCCTTGCTGAACAGATGAAGCCACCCTCACTACCATCACATGGCCGACTAGCACCCAAAATGTATTTAGGACAATGGCACGTTTATAGAGCATACTTGAACAGCGGGCTGCGGTCGCCAAGAAGCTCAAGCTCCTCATCCGTGTACTTGCTGTGAACCTCGTCCTCAGTCAGTTTTGCGTTGCGCTCATTGGAGGTCCAGAGCAGAAGCTCAAGGAGCGCAACGGCGACGATGCCGGAGCCGACAAAGGCCAACGAGGTCCCGTAGCCCGTCACGTAGCGGGGCGCCTCGTCGTCCTTGTAGATGTAGCTGCCGACCACGCCGCCGATGTTGCCGGTGCAGATGAGCAGACCGATGCTGACGGCGCGCTTGGCCGGACCGGCCTGGTTGGCGACGTTCCAGGCGTTGACCCCCGGGAAGACGGGGTACATGCCGGCGTTGGCCAGCGTCACGGCAAAGTAGCACAGCGCCACGTTGGACTCGATCTCGGCGGCCTTGGTGAAGAGGATGATGAAGGCGGCCGCGACGGCCAGCTGCGGGCCGATGATGAAGGGCATGCGCCATCCTCGGCGGTCCGCCAGGGCCGAGATGATAAAGGCGGAGATGGCGCCGACGATGTAGGGCGGCATGGTCATGAGCTGGGCCTGGGCCGAGCTGAAGCCCATGGACCGCACGATGGTGGGCATGGTGAACTTCATGGCGTAGTTGGGCACCGCGTTCGACCAGCTGCCCAGCGTGAGCAGGTAGATCTTCCAGTCCGTCAGGGCCGCCACCAGAGCCTGCTTGTCAAAGTGGCTGTGCTTCTTGGTCGCGATGTGGCCGTCCTCGGCTTTGAATGCCGTCGGGTTCCGTGCCAGCTGTCGGAGCTCCAGGTAGCGGATCTCGTCGGCCGTCAGCCAAGCCGACGAGAGGGAGGGTTTGTCAATGAGAAGCCAGAAGCAGGCGACACCAACGATGACGGTTAGAAGGCCCTCGATGATAAAGATCTGCGGTATGGTCGGGGTACAGGTCAGTATTGATGCAACGCCAGGTATGTTGTAGTGGGGACATTGATTGAGGAAAAGCACTAAGCCACTAACCCATCTCCATCCCTCCAAGCCTGCCAGCCCCTTCATTTTGGCAATAGCAAAAGCGAGTAGCCCAGAAACTGCACCACCAGTAGCTGCAGAGCTGTAAAGCAACGCAATTCGACTTTGTGTTTCGTTCGGGAGGTACCACTGCGAGATCATCAGGATTGCACCGGGAAAGAAACCAGCCCTGTGATGTAAAGCATTATTGTCAGCCGGTAAAATCCCCCAGATAGGACATAAAAGCAAAAGCAACCGTAACCTGATGCGCAGTGAAGAGACTCACTCAAACAGACCAAGCAAAAACCGCACCACCACCAAGCCCGCAAAGTTGTGCACGACCCCTGTCAGAGTCATAATAATGCCCCAGGAAAAAATGATGATTCCCATGTACGTAGATGGTCTTTTGAACTTTTGGATTATGATGTTGCTGGGAACTTCGGCGAGTATGTATGGAGGGAAGAAGACGGAGAGTGCAATGTTGTACTGGTCGCCCGTCATGTTGAGGCTCGTCAGGAGACCTTCGATCTTGGCATTACCTGGAGAGTGGTGCATCTGATTATCAGTATTTTTCTCAGTACCTTGGGTAGCTATAATGTGGTCCGGGCTTGTGAACTCACCAATGTTGGTCTTGTCAAGATATGTCATCAGGTATAGAATCATGAGCATCGGTATGAGGCGGAGCTGTGGAAGCCACCATCGTTTTCAGCCTTGTTAGCTGTTACATTTCTCCGGGACTGCGCACGTAGTCGCCAGGAAAAGAATGCGTGACTTACATCGACCTTTCGGATCACTTTTTTGTGGTCCTCTGGTGGAAAGTTGGACAAGAACCGAGCGTCGTCTTCAGAGAGAGCCCCGAGGTTCTGCTGTCCTTCAATCATGGCGACGGCGGGCTTCTCATCCGGGGAGCCAGAGCGACCAGAGTCCGACTTGGTCGTAATGCCCTCTTGACCACTCATTTTCGGACGATTTTGACTCGACAGCAAGCGATGACGTTGTTTGGAACCTCGGCTAAAGCATCTATCGTGTGAGGTTGGGAGGTGATGTGAGTGTAGCAAAAGTCAACAAAGCAAAGCAGAGCAGGCAACAATGCCAGCATTGAAGCGCGAGTGGAGATATCGTGATTCGGCTTGAAAGCGACGCGTGGCAAGGTATAAGTACGTTTTCTCCGGTGAAATTGATGCCATGAGTTATCCCAGAGTAGGGTACGTAATGCCTAACCGCATCCTAGGAGTGTATTGACGACGGTGAGAGCTGGGAAGTCACCAAGCCAGCTGAAAACTCCGTCATTCGACAGACCCAACAAAGCGTCCATACATCTCTCCGTGGTGGAAACGACTAGGCCTGCCCAGGCCGCGCAATGTAACAGGAATCTCATTCCAGCATGCCGACTTGTGGGAGCCCCAGTCATGCAATCAGAAACCCCACGGGGTAAGCTTGAAATTTGGAGAACAAATGCAAGGAACATTAGGTAAAAACTAAGAAAATGCCATAGTCCGGAAATCCGCACCAATGGAAGGAACTAACTGACCAACAGTAGCCCGAATCATGCTCAGCCACTTCCCCGCACTTTTGACCCGCTTTGCAAAGAAAAGAGAAAAAAAGAACTGGAATCTGCCGAGACCCGAAACTTAATTCCCGGAAACCCTTTTCCGCTCGGATTCTCGTCTTGTCGACCTGTTTGCTTTGTCTCCCAGCGACACACCTCCGGTCGATCACAACACCACACCGCACCGCGTCACCTGACCAGGACCCGTTGTTTCCAGACTTGCCATGTCAGCGTCGGGTCCGGATTATGAAGCAGACCCTCAAGATCTTGGCCGCCCCCGGAAGAGGCTTCGCACCGCAAATGACGTACCGCCTGAAGCAACCTCATCCTCCTACACTGGCGTGCGAAGCACGATTGAAGCGACCCCGAGCAACCCCCGCAGGGCGCCCAAGGCCAGCCGAGCATGTGATACGTGCAAGGCGAAAAAGGCGCGGTGCAGTGGCACCATGCCCTGCACCCGCTGTGCCGAGAGAGGCCTGGCCTGCCTTTACGACGCGCGGTATTCGCGCGGCCGTCCCCCTACTCCGCCGCCCGGCCCGTCTCCCACGCCCCCGCCTGTCCATCATACAGCCGTCCGGACGCCACTGGCAACCACTACCCAGCCCGTCCCACGCACCGATGGGCTAAGTTCGGTCCCTGGCAGGTCTGCTGCCAGTCCAAGTCCATCCACCGGCCGCTCGGTGGCAGCGGCTACCGGCAACTACATGATGCCCACACAACTACCGCCCATTGCTCCTACAGACGCCTCCTCAGATGATCCGGGGCCGTCCGACATCCCGCCTCCATACTCTGCTGCTCTCGACCCTACAGCCTCCGAATCCGTCACCAGGCGTGGGTCTCCCGAGCTCTACCCGGCCGAGATTGGCGGCCAGTACGTCGAGCAGACATCTGGGCTGGCCTTTCTGCACCGCGCCCACGTTCGCATGATCTCGAAAAGCGGGACGGCCGAGAGGGACGGTGCTGCTTTGGGGTCTACGATGGGGACGTCGTCGGCAGAGGGTCTTTATCCCAGTTATGGCGTACAGGCCGGTTCCAGCTCCCAGCTTTTGATAACTGCGGGTGACAAACCGATCCTGGCATCGTCCTCTTTGCCAGTCCAAGTGGTCTCGGGCCGGAGTGACGGAGACGGCGGTAACCTCCTCTTGCCGCAACGAGCCACCTCTCTTATGGCCTTTTATTTTGACAAGTGTGTGGTCACCTACCGCATTCTGCACCGCCAAAGCGTAGAAGGGTGGCTGAGGGCTATGGAACTGGAATTGGGACATGTGCCGCCTAGTGGTACTACATCATTTCCTGCCATCGGCGGGGCAAAGGCGGCCGTCGTTCTTACTGTGTTGGCCATAGCGATTCAGAAGCGGGCGAGAATGTCGCTGCATGGGACTCCCGGACGGGACGGAAGTCGAGATGAAGATGAAGTCCTCCGGGACTGCGACCCTTAGTAAGTCCAGTCCATTGTAACAAAAAGGTGAGACTTTTCAAGCTTACATCAAAATCCAGTTTTTCCATGGCCCAAAGTCTCGTACAGGCAGAGACTGGACTGCCGAAACTCGAATCTGCACAGGCTCGACTCCTCCAAGTTTTGTACCTCCTCCAAACCTCACGCGTCAACCAGGCCTGGTATCTCCTCGGCACCGTATCCCAGCTCATCTCAGCCCTGGGACTACACCGGAAACCCAGCCGCAACAGCAGACCAGGACCGCAGCGCCTCCGTACAGACTACATCCAGCAGCAGTGCGGCCGCCGGACCTTTTGGGTTCTCTACACCATCGACGTCTACCTCAGCGTCGTCCTCGGCCGGCCGCGGTATCTCCACGACGACAACATCGACCAGGCATATCCCGACTCGGTCGCCGACGAGAACATGACGCCCGACGGGGAGCGGAACAAGGGCAGGACGAGCATGGACGATATTGGCTGTGACGACAGCCCCATGGAGGCCGTGGTGCAGCACGCCAAGCTCGGGCGCATCATCGCCGCCACCTGCCGCGAGGTGTACGCCATCGGGCCGACCCCGTCGCGGCGGGACCGCCTACGTCTGGCGCTGGGCTTCGACGTTCGGTTGCACGAGTGGCGCGCCGCCCTGCCGCCGCTTCTGGGAGCCGTGCGGCCCTCGAGCCTGGTGCCGAGCTTCCGCCGGCAGGCCGTCGCACTTCGGCTGGCCCACGCGCACGCCATCATGCACGCGACCCGGCCGTTCCTCCTGCTCAGCCGCGGCGGGGACGGGGCCGGGCGGACACCGGAACACGAGCAGCGGAGGGAGATGGTGTCCAAGTGCTTGCGGGCGGCGGGGACGGTCCTGGAGCTGGTCGACTCGATTGCGGGCGACGAGTCGCTGTTTCACGCCTTCTGGTGGAGCCACTATGTCACATTTTGCGCCATCGCCGTCACCTTCGTCTGGGAGATCCAGCAGGCTTCAGCCTCGGGCTCCAGGCCTGACGAGATCAGCCCTGGACCGCTGGACCCCGGAGCCGCAGAGCAGCTGTTTGTGCTGGCAGAGAGGTGCCATGCCCACCTGTCCCGTGTTCTTTTTGCCGACTCGTTTGGGCGCAGATATACCGTCATACTAGAGGAGTTGAGGCTCGAGGCCAGACATCAGTCAGCCAAAAGCACGCCCGCGGTGGCTGGCACGAATGGAAATGTGCCGGTGGTGATGCAGGCGGATTCCGTTCCGGGGGCTGATGTCGACAACGTCATGGTGAGCAGTGGTGACTATAATGCGGATAGAGGTGGGGAGCAAGGTCTGGCTGGTGGCTTCAACGACTGGGCGCCGATAGATTGGCTTGAACTGGACGCTGCCGTAAGTACTCCCAGCAAGCAAACGTGATCTGTGATTTGTTAACTTGCCCTTGGGTCACTGACTTTTATAACCATGGTTTACAAAGGCCTTTCCGTATCTTGACATGCCTGTTCAATGCTAGGGAATCAGATGTTTTATCAATTGCCATTGGTTTCCTGGCATCGTTTGGAAGCACTCCGAGAATTTATACCGCTTTCTAAATGATCCGGGGTAGCCTAACGCTGCGTTGATGTGTCCATAGTGTCACTGCACTATCGGCTCACGTCCATCTCACCGATCGGCACAGCGATACCGTTGAGCTGCAGACAATTCTCACTCAACAGCCATACAATCGCCTCGGCCGCTTCTTCTGGCAGGATGCATCCGGCATTTTGAGCTTGAGCCGCCACTTCCACTGGGTCTGCGTCGTCCGCACTATCGGGCGATATACCGATCGCCTTCATCACCATAGGGGTCCACACCCCGCCTGTCAAAGCATGCCACCGTGTCAGCTCCGTTAAATCAAGACGAAACGCGAACGTGAAAGCCAGTCTTTTTTTTTTAAAAAAAAAAAAAAAAAAAAAAAAAAAAGCATCAATCTCCACCTGCAGACCCTCCAACACAAACTCACCTGGCAGAACAGAGTTGATTCTCAGACCGCGACCGGCAAGATCCTTGGCGACGCACTGGGTGAAATGAGCGCATGCGGCCTTGCTCGCCGCGTAGGCCAAAAAGGTGGCGCTTGCCTTTGTCGCGGCGAGGCTGGAAACGTTGACGATGGCCGGGTTGCTGCCCTCGTCCATTTTCACCATGGCCCTGACCTGGGCCCTGGTGCAATACATAACGCCGTCCGCGTTGACGCGGAAAACGCGGCGCCACTCATCGTCGTCCATCTCCAAGGTGCTAGGCTGCTCCCCGTCCGTGTGCCTGTAAGTCGCCGCAACACCCGCCACGTTTGCTGCGCCATGGAGACCTCCGGATTCTGCGACAATGCGCTGCACCCATTGGTCCACCTCTGCGCTGTTGCCGACGTCGACTTTATCGAGATAGATTTTGGTGTTTTGGTTAATGTCATTCAGCTTTTTCCGCACTTTGTCGAAAAGTTCCGACTGGACGTCGGCGATCCAAATGGCGGCGGCGCCGTTGCGAGCCAAGAGCTGGGCCGTGGCCAGTCCAATGCCCGATGCCCCGCCTGTGATGCTAAATACCCTCCCGGTCATATCAATGCCACTTTTTGACACCATACTTGCGCCTGGTTCTGTTTGCCCGTGACTCGATAATTGCAGTACTTGAAAGTTGGGAGTGTGATCGACGGTGGGGCTCAGTGCTGAGTTGTTAAGGCTGGTGCACAGGTTTCTGTGAGAACGACAAGCTCTGCCTTTTGTGTTCTAGTGGGCAAATCCTTCGGTCAGGATTATATTTCCTGTATTCCAGACAATCACGGAGTGCCCGGACACGCAACTAAATAATTCACAAAAACCATATGTGACCAGGAATTCGGGTTTCAAAAGTCCGCCAGAGGCGTTTTCGAGGTTGGCCAGAGCCATTTCCCCGGAGTTTAACATGCCAAACAAAACCTTGCGTAAATGGCACTCAGTTTTGCTCCGTTGAATTGGGTGCTCGATACTACGTACAATATAGCCCCTGACTGAATGTGCAGCTAGGATACCCCAGTAATAAATTAAAGATACCTGTAAAGCCGCCCAATTAAAGTGGTGAAGTCAAGTACCTAATCGCATCAATCGCCGGATTCCCATCTATAACTCCCGATTCCGGACTTTGATTTTTCCAGAAAAATAGCATGGCTATCCATGGTGCACATTCCAACAGGGGTTATACTGTACCTCGCCTACCACGGTAAGCAAGGTGTGTGTACCTTGATATTTGTTGCGCGGTGGATCTGATGCATATATCCGAGTCCAAAAGAGGCCCGTGCACGATGTATGAAAACTCTGCATCATGACGCACACCAACATACACGTGCAGGCCAGATTGATTGGGTAGGAGAGCCATGTATTGTGGTAGGTGGCGCTATCTAGCCTAAAGAGCGTGGCAGCGCTTTTATCGTGCTCCTAGCGCTGACTAAGCTCTGGTCGTCATGTGATACCAAGATTCTACTGATTATCTAATGCAACAATTTGCGTACAGAACAGACAGAAACAGAGAGGAGTAATAACAGATAAGCCCAAAAATAACGCAATATCCTTGAAAGCCACAGTGCAATAGATATTTGTTTCCAACGGCATTCGAAACTTTATGCAGTACCGTGTAGTACTACAGTACAGCAAAAAAAACTTTAAATCATACGTAAAATCCCTGTACCGGCCGGGCCGGGTCGGCTAATAGGCCTGTCAGGCAACACGACCGACTCCGTGAAATCCGGCTTCAAATTTGCCTAGAGCCGTACAATACAACCTGTTCGCCTCGAACGCGAGCAACTGACACCTCGCCCTGCAAACATGCCATACTAATATTAAATCGACCATGATATAGAAATCGTCAATTTGCTTTGGCCTTTGCAGCTTTTTTTTTTTTTTCCTTTTCTGCCCGCACTTCAATCGCATCAATCGCGTCAATCCCACCGTTAAATGGTGACAATGGAGAAGCAAGGCAAAATGTGGACGTATATTTGCAGATTTCGTGCATGTCGGACCATATCTCCGGTATACATGCATGTTATTTCTGTTTTCACGCAACCATACCTATCTTGGCTCTGTTTGTCCTCGGACCGCACCAACTCGAAAAGCCAAGGCGCGCTGGACCATTTTGGCTCGCCAATCAGGACCCCTCAACCGCTGGCTATATGCATACGCGGGAGGCCCTCCAATATTTGATATGCAGTTGGCACTTCATACATTACGTCTGCCAAATGTCAAAGGCTGCAGCAAACAAGTCAGAATTTTCCAGTTTCCCCGAAAGGCAGAGGTAGCAATTTAGTAAGGTGCCGGACAGAACTTTTGGAAAATACCAACTATGCAGCGAGACTTGAAACAAAACTGAATATGCAAGACACAGCAGTCAATTCAATCGTAAACTCTTATAATAATTGAAGACTTGATGAGCAGTGACTTTTGACATCAACGTATTGTTTGCTGCCAACAGTAGAGGGAGAGTATGCGTGGCAAATCGGGTATCAACGACAGCACCGGAGGAGGAGTGGATCTCGTCGCAAATCTCAGCTCGTAGGCCGACCGACTGGTCTTCTATTAACTTGGCTCTTTCGGCGTGGTGACACGATGACTGCGTCTTTCCCTTTCCCCGCAATAAAGCCCAATCACATCAAGCCACGCATGGTCTCTGCAATCACAGAGACGGCCCATGCAAACGCCGCTATCTAACCGCACAACGAGTGGCGGGGTACACGCCTGTTCGACTTATCTTAATATTCGTACTTGCCAACAAACCCTTCAATTTTAACATTATCGCTGACATGGAAGAGAGGTCAACAATCCTTACGGCTCGCGACAGACAAAAGAGAGACACGCCACGATGGATGCGTCGCCCGAGCAGGCCTTGAGGGACTCCCTGAAGAGGTAGGTCAGCGCAACTATGGCATCAGATCGCGAGCCGGGTTAACTGTACCGCTTTCAAGTCTCCTCATTAGTGGAGACTACTCCGACATGACGATCGCCTGCGGTGACGATACGTATCGTGTACACAAAGCGATCATGTGCCCCCGCTCGAAATACTTCGAGACCAGCTTCAAGGTGGACATGCAGGTGAGTGAACAGCAGGCATGTACGAAGCAATACGTTGACAAGGCTCGAAGCTGACCCGACTTTGTGCAGGAGAGCCACACATCCCACGTAGACCTGTCCAACCACAACCCAGATGCTGTCAAGCTTGTCATCGATTTCTTCTATCTGGCGGATTATCCGCCTTTGCACAACAGCCCAGCGGGACTCAAAGGACCTACCAATTCCGAGATTTCTGCCATTGAAGTTGCCGAGTTCGATGATGCTCCACCGCAACCTGAGGACGACTGTCTCTTGGGGACGAGTTACAAATCCAAAAAGGGTAAGAAAATGAAGAAAAAGAGCAATTTGGGCGTCATGGAAGAGCCAGCGGGCCCATCCAACGCAGGGCCAGAGCCGCAATCCATCAACCCCGCCGTATCACTGAACAAAACGTTCCTTCTCACGCATTGTCGCGTCTACGCCCTGGCCGAGTACCTTCAAGTTGCCGAGCTCAAGGTTCTGGCGGCGAGGAAGTTCCGCGCTGAGGCGGAAAAGTACTGGAACCACCAGGACTTTTTCGAGGCGGTGCAGGAGGTTTACCTAACGTCGGCCCGCGGCGACAAGCTTTTGCGCGATATCGTGGTCAGTGTTATGAAGAGGCACGAGGAGCTCTTGGATCGGTTTGAGTACCAGGAAGTTGTGAGCCAGCTTGATTTGGCCTTTGAGCTCCTGATGGCTGTCAAGACTAATGGGTGGGGATAAGGGTCGCTGTATTTTTGTGGTTTTGACGATGCTACGTTTTCTGTCTGGCTGTCATGTCACCTCATTCCAATGAAGGTCGGCATTATTCCAGTGCCGCCCTGTTGGACTTGATAGGAGGTGGTTGCACTCAGTCTGTGACACGTTTACTCTGGCTCATCATATATCGTACACCGTCGAGGTACCCGCGCTAGCTAAGAATATGACTATACTGATTGTAGCGCGTGATAAGAAATTGTCAGCTCTTTTGGCCGTATAACAAGCGCACTGCCGACTGGGATGCCACGCAACTTTCATCACTAAAGACCGAATCCTGGATTCCTCGGTTGAACTTGGGTACGCAGATGTGTGTCAAGCCAATCATAGTCTCAACAAACGCATGTATATGTCGGTCATTATTCGCAAGTACCATTAACTAATTAACTATTTACTTGGACAAATAAATCCTATTAATTATCGTCACGTCGCATTAAAGAGTCCTGCAAGTTCAATTGCCCTTCCACCATTGCCAGTGTGACATTTGGACCATGAGATCACCAGACCCTAACCCTGACCCTGGACCAACGACCCACCAGGGTAATACCTTTATCGACGTCGCGTCAAGCTCAAAACTTTGTTTGTTTCTTTTCCTCTGCTCAAAATAAAATCTTCGTCGATAAATGCCAATAAACTAACTTCCGTGCTATATTTACCCCGGGCCGTAATATAATTCTATTTTCAAAAAAATCGCTGGTTTAACGATTAACAAATAAGGCGCAACAAATTATTTTTACGCCGCTGACGAACGACGAAAATAAATCCGCACCCGACAAACCCGACCCGACCGGAAATTGACAAAAACGTCAATTTTAAACTCAGACCGACCCTAATTTATACCCAGGTTAAAAAACCATCCACCTGCGAACAGGAAATTACAAAGGTTAATTTCGAACAAAACGGAACAAACAAATCGTTCCATTAACGACCCGACCCGACCAAAAAATTAAACCGATTTTACGCCAAACACCAATTTTACCCTCGAAAACGAAATCGAAATTAATTCCTTTTCGAATACCGCGTGGCCTAATATAAAAACGTTTAAAAAAAATTTAAACGAATTCGAATTTGCAAAAGCAAGGTATATAACGCCGGAAATAAACCCCAATATAATGGCAAACGGAAATAACCTAACCAGCGAAATCGTTAGGTTATAGGCGGTTATTATACGCCTGCAAACCGAAAAACAAAATAACCAACCGGAAACCCGACAAACCATATCCGAAAATAGCGCTTTTGGAGGTACCAGGTTCGAACCGACCGGTTTAACCAGCAAAAAAACATTGAAACCGTACGGCCATAACCAAAAAACAGCCAACCCGCATTATAACGAAAAAGCCAAAAATAAAGCATTAAATCCAGGTACATTTTCCGGCAATTTAACCATTTTTAACCGTTGGATTACGAAATTAGCAAATTATTTCGAAAAAAATAATATAACCTTCCGAATTAAACGAAACCGCATGGCAAAATTATTTAACCTGTTGGACGACCGACCAATAATAATATTGGAAACCAAATATAATTTAAAAACCCAACCGTATTTATACGTGGTAAAAATAATCCAGGTTTTGGCCACGGTATATTATAATAGTAATTAAACGTCCGAAATATGGGAAAAACTATTAAAAATATATTTTAAATGCGGACCAAGTAATAACGTTTACAATTTTATTGCGGAAATAAATGTTTTCGCCGATAAAATTGGAATACCAGCAGAAAAACGCAAAATTACGTTGTGGTAATTTATCCCGGCAAACTTCAATTACCGGCTATTACAAAACAGCAAGGACCCCAGAATATTTTACGAAAAATTCGCAAATTTGGTGGCCGATATAATTTATAATATTTAACGAACGTATTGGCAACGAAAAAAGCAAAAATAAAAAAGTCGCGGTAAAAATAAAAAAGAAAAATCCCCCTACAACCCAAATAAAAACAGGAAAAGCAATCGAGGACGTTATTACAAATCCAGCAACCCGAATAAAAGAAAAAAAAGCGATATAATATTTAAAATAATAAAAACCACAGGACGTGGTTTGACAAAAATTAAAAAAATGGCTTATTGGGAAACTAATATTTATTTCGCGTGCGGGAAAAAAGGATATAAATTATTTAAATCCCCCAATAAAACGAAAATAATTAGGGCCTTGGATTTTAAAAACAACCACAATATTAATAACGAGCAAAAATTATCGGGAAAAAAATAAAACCGCCAAAAACCTTTTCGGTGGTCCAAATGTTTATAATAATTTAAATTGGTAATAACCCATAATTTAAATCTTTTATTATCCGAATTTAAATATAAATTAATAACGTAATATTGTTAATTAAAATTTTTTATAATACCGGAATAAATATTTTTCTTTTAATTAACCCAATAATCGGTAAATAAACCGCAAAACGGCTGGAAACCCGGCTTTAAAAATTAAAAACCCCGCTATTTTTATCGGATTACCGCAAACAGGACGCAGGACGCATTACGCACAAATTAAAAACGACCTTGGAAATCAATGGACGCCGGTTTAACAACCAAATATTTTACGTAACGGAAAATGGGTATAATATATTTATTAGGCAGGATTGGCTAATTAAACAGGATATTTAAATCCACCCGAAAACGCAAACGTTCGCATGGCCCGAAAAAACACCGTCGTTGGCAAAATTTTCACCAATTATTAAATTTCCGAATATATTATTAAACAAACCCGATCCGGTTACGCAAACCGATACAAAACGGCGCGACCGAATATTCGAACGGGAAACCAAAAAAATGCAAATATTTGGACGACCGTGGCGCCAAATAACTTTTTTAAAACCCAAACCGACCCCGGTCGTCTTGGGTAAGGACCAAAACGTTATAAATATAACCGCCCTTTAGTACAAATTAAATATCAACCCCCGACAAAAACGATGGAAATCGTGCCCAATACCCACGCAGTCCATTACGTTAAAAATTGGACCCGAAAAACCCGCTATTAATTTATTTACCGTCGGCCGTTCGTACCAATGGAAAACCAATAAAGGAAAACCAATCCCGTTCCCGGAAAATAAAAACCCCGACCATATTAAATTGGTCCGAAACAAATTATTATCCCGATTCGTTTATTTGGAATTTTTTTTTCGAAAGCAATTTCCACCAATTTACCTTTGTTAATAATAATGGTGCTAACAGGGGATATAGGGGTAAACCCTAGGTGCGGCGTGGTAAATAACCAGTGCTAAAAGCGCTGAATAATAGGTAGAAATGCACTATAATTTTGGTACTGATAAATAATTGGTTGGGGGAGATTTTGCTTTATTTCCCTTGTTAGCACCATTATTATTAACAGGTTATGAGCCCGGAAAGGTTCTAGCTAGTGCACTAAAGCGCATTTTGCATTATTGGAAAGCCCTGTTTTCAGGCTTTAATTTGGTTATTGTCGCATATTCGCAGCACGTATATTGACGAAGATATTGCTGTTTTTGTGCAAATTGTTGGTTATAGGTGCTACGTTAGCACCTATCCCCCCTGTAATTACAGTGAGGGGTCGCTATATTAGCGTTTGACTCAGGCCCAATTTTCAGGCACTGCAGCGCTCGCTCGATTGCAAATCCCAAAATTTTTGGTGTGGTTTTTATGGGTTGTGCATCGCTATTGCGATTGGTTCAAATTTTTAGTGCGTTAATTAGGGTTTGCGCTAACGAGTCAGGGCCAAAACCCCTGTATTCGCCCGCTAATAGCCCAGTGATCCACTAACCGAACGCTGCAAATTACCCTGCAGGTTACCCTGCACCCACCTAGCGAATTGAACTTTCGATCGCTAGTGCACCTGGATCGGTACAAATAATACCAGGGCACCCATTAATTGTGGATTTAGGGATTCCAACCCTGTATTTTCAGTGGATTCGATCATTGAAAATAGCAATAAGCCCTATATTTGGCAAGTATAGGCCTGTAACCGTTAGAAGGCAAACGGCTATAGAAAATCCTAGATTGGGGTATTTACCCTTAGGCGACTAGGTTAGTTTTTAACTATAATTCAGGCCACCCTACAATGGAAGACAGCCCTATGTCGGGCCTCCCAGGCCCAATTCCACCGGATAGGGGCCCTGAATCCAGCCCGAATGAAGTTCTAACCGCTAAATTACAGGCGCAAGATCTGCAATTAAAAGCGTTAACTACGCAATTGGATCAACTTCAGCACACAATTCAACAGTTAACATCTCTGTTGACGCTGAAAAATGGTGAACCCACTAGTTTTAGTGGTATTGCGGGTATTAATACCCCCAATAGCGGTAATCTGGAGGCCAACCCACAGATTTTTAGCGCTAATACCGCTACCGCACCACCTAATCCACCCGGTAACCTAATTCTAGGTGACGGGATAGGTAAAGAACTATCAAAACGGGTATTTTCCTTCCCCGAAAATTGCAAATTAGTAGGGGCTAGCAATTACGACCTGTGGAAACAGGCACTTATAGTACAATTCAGGGCTATAAAAGCTGCGGAATTTATTTCCAACCCTGAAATTGGCTATAGCCTACCGGAACATGAGCAATCAGTCCTATTATTGCTTATTAAAGACAGCCTAACCAAGGAACCTTTAGAATCCATTGCATGGCATTCCAGCCCTGTAACGGCCTATAAGACCCTGGAAGATAGCTATTCCGTTGCACCCGAAATTAGCAGAGACTCGCTATATCGGGAATTTCACGCCCTAAATTTTTCGAAATTTAGAGGGTCAATACCAGAATTTAACAGCCGTTTTAATTCCCTGGTAGCTAGATTAGCGAATGCCAACGTGCAAATTAGCCCTATCGATGTACGAAATCAATACCTACGGGCCCTGGAGGGGACGTTCCCTACCTGGACCGAACGCCAACGCAGTACCCAACGGGCCCTGCAGGCTATAGGCCAAAATTCGGATCGATTAAATTTGCAATACCTTATGGCGGACCTTATATCCGAAAATTCGATTTCAGGCTCTACAACTGCCAAAGCCACTAATTACAGGGCTGAAGGTCGAAAATCAGGGAAAAAAGGCGCTAAAAAGGACGCTAAAAAGGAAAATAATGGGCAGGACGGCACCTCCAAATCACGAAAAAAGGGCAAATCAACCCCTAATTCGGATTCGGCTATTGCAAAAGATAATAAATCCTCCAATTCCAGCGAATCGAACGCTGGAACTTCCATGATTTCAATGGATTTCGAGTTATTTACGGGCTCGATTCCAGGTGACGTTAGCGTTTGCGCAGCGTATAACGCCCTGGAACAGGCAGGCGATTCGGGCGGTAATTTACCGTACCGGGCACTGCAACAGGAGGTTAATTCCGCTATTAGCGGGGTTATAGAATTATGTTCGGAATCGGATTCGGAACCCGATTATACCGGTAAAACGCTAAAACCACAGGTATTAGCAACTAATTCTAAGGCTAAGACGAAGCCTGGAAGCGGCGTAAATAGGGACCCTAAGCCCCGACGGCTAGGCTACCCGGTCCTGTACGATACAGGTAGCACGCACCATATCTTTGCAAATAAGCAATTTTTTACCGATTATACCCCCGGCTCAACAGTCGAAATCGGTACCGGAGGTGGCCCTGTTAGGCCTATTGGCACTGGAACTGTTAAAATACAGGTCCGGTATGGCTCCAAAATTGACGAATTTAGAGAGGTTACGTTAAATAACGTGCTATATATCCCCTCGTTTGGAATAAATATCGTTAGTGGGCTAATACACTACAATACAGGGGGCGTATTATTAAAAAATACCCTGTACGATCGGGATCGCAAGGCGTGGGGACGCCTAAATACCGCCAAAAATTCGTTCTGTTTGGAGGTAAAAGGGTGCGATATCCTTATTCGAAATACTACATCTACGGTTTCGAATTACGCCTGTGTAATTGGTGAATATAGCACCGCCTTGTCACAGACCTGAAGGACAGCCACTGGGCTGTCGCTTAGTCATGACCCCTGTCACGTGAAGGCGCGAGGGCCGAGCGCCTCGCGCGCGTATATCTACGCGAAATCTCTGCAGTCTCCGATATGTAGCTCCTCGAGCTACGTCTTCGTCAACAACCACCTGCTACCCTGTACCTGGAAGACTAGATAGCCAATATACTCTGTCCTGTTACCTGATCGCCCGCACCTACCTGTCCGCCCTGCCTGCCCGTGACATTACGTAGCTCCTTCATTAGGTGCCCGCGATGCCTGCGTCACTGCAACCCCCGATCTTAACCGATTCGACCGAGGAACTGATCGAACACCTACAAGGACACCCTGAACAATGGGTGTCTTACATCTCCGATTCCTACCAAAAGCTGCAACTATTGCACGATAGCAACGTCCGCCTGAACTCCTGCCTAGAAATGCAGGAAGCCGAGACCCAACGCGCCCGCGCCGAAACGGACCGTGTCCGCGACAAGGCGCAGGCCGACATTCTGGCCATGGCCATGGAAAAGGCCTCCGCCATAACCTCCCGGGATGCCGCTTTCGCCGAATTAGAGAAAACACGGTCCGAACTGAAGGAAGTTCGGACCGTAACGCTACCCACGGTACACATAACCACCCCCGCCCCAACTACCAACACGCCTGTTGAACCCCTTATGGTTACTCCTATGGGAACGACTCCGCCGCCTGCTTCCGAACATCCCGCCTCCGCCCGCCTTTCTGAACGACTTCCAGACCCCGATAAATTTACGGGCGCCCGCTCCGACCTCCGCCGCTTCGCCACCCAAATCCGGGGGAAGATGACCTCAAACAAAGACCGCTTCCCCAACCCCGAATCACGCCTGATTTATGTAGCCGGTCGACTGTCCGGTAAAGCGTACAACCTGATCCTGCCCAAAATGGTCGGAGGCACACCCCAATTCGGAGATTATACGGATCTCCTCCAATACCTAGAGGAGGCATTCGGGGACCCCGACCACGTCCAAAACGCACAAAACAAACTATATGCCCTGAAGCAGCGGAACGTAGATTTCGCCGAGTATCTGTCGGAGTTCCAACGCCTGTCTTTGGAAGGAGAAATGCCGGAGGATGCCCTCCCCCCTCTTTTATTCCAGGGAATATCGGAAGAGCTCCAGGACATGCTCCTCCACAACCCCGCCCCATCTCGCCAATACCACGAATTCACCCGACACCTGCAAAGCTTGGATAACCGCTACCGCCAGCACCAGCAGTATAAAAATAGACAGACACGTACCCCTCGGGCCGCAGCGCCCCCCGCGCGCGCGGCTCCCCGAACCCAACCCGACATACCGCGGGCCGCCCCCAAGCCAAACGCGGAGCTCCCGCTTAACGACCCTATGGACCTGAGCAGCCAACGCCGCCACAACCGCAAGGAAAACATGCTATGTTACCGTTGTGGATCCCAAGAACATTTCGTTGCCAAATGCCCGGAACCGGATACCCGCCGCACGCGGCTGCACCAGGCCGGAATCGAACGATCCAGGTCCAGGTCCAGGTCCCCGCGCCAAATACAAACCAAACTCCCTAAAAACCCCCGCCGCGGCTCGGACGCCAGCCGCTCCAGCAGCCGAAGTTCGAAAAACGGAGCCCGCCTGGGATAAGTCGCCCCCAGGCCGCCAAGGCCGCGCATAGACCGCCGGCGATCCGCATCTCTGCCGCCGCCGTTCACGGGTTCCCCGTTGAAGAGGAATATAACCAACGATCCGACCTGATGATCCTGCCTGCCGAACTGACAGTGGGGGGCCAAAACCTCCCAACCTATGCCCTCACCGATTGCGGTGCGGAAGGAAAATGCTTCCTCGACCAAGGATGGGCCGAAGAACGCCAACTACAAATGTATCCGCTGCGAAACCCATTCGACATCGAAGTATTCGACGGAAGGACCGCCGAAAGTGGGAAGTGCACCCATTATGTCCGAGGACAATTGAGAATCAAGGACCACATCCAGAAAAACGCGCTGTTCTTCGTCACACAGCTAGCCCACTACCCCATTGTGCTAGGAATGCCTTGGCTAAAGCAGCACGATCCAACGATTGGATTCGCGTCACACGTTATTACGTTTGACAGCGACTATTGCCGCCGACACTGCAATATGCCCGACAAACCGGAGAAGGTTAAAGCTTTACACGCCGTACCAAAAAAAAGCCGCCCCCAGTACCAGGCTGACCGACCGCCGTCCCTCCGCGAAATGGATATCGCCCCTATCTCCCTGCAAGCCGCGAGCATGTACGCCCGCCGCCGATCCTGCCGACTGTACGCCGTAACCTTGAAACAGATTGATGAGGTCCTAGCCGCCGACCCCCAAAATAGGAACGGGCCGACCCTGCCCGAAACAATCCGGGAATTCGCGGACGTATTTTCCCCGCAAGAAGCCGAGAAGCTGCCCCCACACCGACCGTCCGACCACCATATCCCGCTTATAGAAGGAAAAACGCCGCCGTTCGGCCCCCTGTACGCCATGTCCCGCGAAGAGCTGATAGCCCTTAAGGAATGGCTGACCGCAGAGTTGAAAAAAGGGTTTATCAGACCCAGTTCGTCATCCGTCGCCTCGCCCGTTTTGTTCGTGAAGAAGCAGGGAGGAGGGTTGAGGTTTTGCGTGGATTACCGCGCGCTGAATAACATTACCGTAAAAGACCGTTACCCGCTGCCGCTAGTCCGAGAGACCCTGAACAACCTGGCCGGCATGAAATTCTTCTCGAAAATCGATATCGTTTCCGCTTTTAACAATATTCGGATTAAAAAGGGGGAAGAATACCTGACGGCATTCCGCACGAGATTCGGCTTATACGAGAGCCTAGTCATGCCTTTCGGGCTAACGGGAGCCCCCGCGACGTTCCAGAGATATATAAACGACTCCCTGCGCGAATACTTAGACGTATTTTGTACAGCCTACCTGGACGACATTTTGATTTATAGCCGCACCCGAACAGAACACGAAGAACATTTGAAACTCGTACTGGAAGCCCTGAGGAAAGCCGGGCTATACGCCAACGCCGCGAAGTGCGAATTCTTCGTGACGGAAACCAAGTTCCTGGGCCTGCTGGTCGGCGTCGAAGGCGTAAAAATGGACCCTGAAAAAATCACCGCTGTCCTGGACTGGCAAACACCCAAAAAGCTTACTGACGTACAAGCATTTTTGGGGTTTGGCAACTTTTACCGGCGCTTTATCCGAGATTTCTCAAAGATCGTAGCCCCTTTGACGAGATTGACCAAGAAAGACGTCGCATTCGAATGGAATAGCGCCTGCGAAACCGCCTTCCGACTGCTGAAGAGAAAGTTTACCGAAGCCCCCGTACTGGCGCACTTCGATTGGGAAAAGGATGTGATCCTGGAGACCGACGCTTCCGATTATGTTTCTGCGGGAATATTGTCACAATACGGCGACGACGGAATACTCCGCCCCGTCGCGTTCTTTTCGAAAAAACACACAGCTACCGAATGCAATTACGAGATTTACGACAAAGAATTGCTAGCCATTATCCGCTGTTTTGAAGAATGGCGCCCGGAACTCGAAGGGACGTCGTCCCCGGTCCAAGTAATTACGGACCACCGCAACCTGGAATATTTCACGACGACGAAAATGCTCAACCGCCGACAAGCCCGATGGGCCGAATTCCTGTCAAGATTTAATTTCCGTATCACCTACCGACCCGGGAAACAAGGAGCGAAACCCGACGCACTAACCAGGAGGTCAGAGGATATGCCTGAGGAGGGGGATGAACGACTTAAGCACCAAACACAAGTCGTACTGAAAGAACACAATTTACCTGCCCGCCCCACCCGGTTACAACCCATAATCCGCCAAAACAAACCCCTATTGCCAAGACACCTGATAGAGCTACTAGACGCCGGATACGAATCCGACCCGATAACGCAATCTGCCCTAGAAGCGTTGAGGACAGGCGCCGACCGCCACCCCAAGCTGCAATTGGCCGAATGCGAAGAACGATCCGGCTATTTGTATTACCGCAATAGACTGTACGTACCCGATTCGAATAATCTGAAAGCCGAGATCCTGCGCCGCTGCCACGACTCCCCCGTCGCCGGTCACCCCGGCAAAGCAAAAACCTACGACCTGCTGTCCCGAGAATATTACTGGCCCGGAATGCTACATTACGTATCATTATGGGTAAAGAAATGCCAGACCTGCCGCCGAATCAACCCGTCCCGCGAAGGCCACCAGGGCCTCCTGCGACCCCTGCCCACTCCTGAACGCTCATGGCAACACCTGTCGATGGATTTTATCACACATTTGCCGCAAAGCAACGGCCACGACGCCATTCTAGTGGTCGTAGACCGCCTGACTAAGATGAGACACTTCGTCCCTTGTAAAGGGACCTGCAATGCCGAGGACACCGCCAACCTGTACCTACACCACGTATGGAAACTACACGGGTTGCCCCTGACGATAGTTTCGGATAGAGGCACCCAATTCGTGTCGAAGTTTTGGAAACACCTGACAACCCGTTTGAAAATCGACAGCCTGCTATCCACTGCTCACCACCCCGAGACTGACGGACAGACCGAGCGTTTTAACGCGTCCCTGGAACAATATTTGAGAGCTTATGTGGCCTACCTGCAAGATGATTGGGAAAGTTGGCTTCCCCTCGCCGAATTCACAGCCAACTCCCACAAGTCCGAGACCACCGGAACCTCCCCGTTTTACGCGACTTACGGATTCCATCCCCGCATGGGATTCGAGCCGGTACCCCTGAACCAGCCTTTGCCCGCCCAGCGGGATGCCGAAAAGCTAGCCGCCCGAATGGAAGCCATTCTGGAACAAGCCCGCGCCGAAATGACCGCCGCCCAAGCCCGTTACGAAGAACAGGCGAACCGACACCGTACCCCGGCCCGCCGGCTTACCGTCGGCCAATATGTATGGTTAGACGCACGGAACATCCAGACCGCCCGCCCGCAGAAGAAACTGGATTGGAAGAACTTGGGACCCTTCCGAATTTCTGAAGTGATTAGCCCGTACGCCTACCGTTTGGACCTGCCGTCGTCTATGAGAGTACACCCTGTTTTCAATATAAACCGACTAAAACCTGCTGACGTTGAGCCCCTGCCGGGCCAACAACCTGCACCGCCACCCCATTTGGAAGTGGAAGGTGAGAGAGAATACGAAGTCGAAGAGATCCTCGACTCCTTTTGGGAAACCCGCGGCCGAGGAGGCCGCCGGCTGAAATATATCGTCCGTTGGGCTGGATATAGCGAACCCACGACTGAACCTGCCGATTACCTGGAAAACGCTGCTCAATTGGTAAAGAATTTCCACCGTCGATACCCCCATAAGCCCGGGCCCCGGCCGTGACGGAGCTCGGCCTGGAAGGGGGGAATACTGTCACAGACCTGAAGGACAGCCACTGGGCTGTCGCTTAGTCATGACCCCTGTCACGTGAAGGCGCGAGGGCCGAGCGCCTCGCGCGCGTATATCTACGCGAAATCTCTGCAGTCTCCGATATGTAGCTCCTCGAGCTACGTCTTCGTCAACAACCACCTGCTACCCTGTGCCTGGAAGACTAGATAGCCAATATACTCTGTCCTGTTACCTGATTGCCCGCACCTACCTGTCCGCCCTGCCTGCCCGTGACATATTATTGCTTATTAAAGACAGCCTAACCAAGGAACCTTTAGAATCCATTGCATGGCATTCCAGCCCTGTAACGGCCTATAAGACCCTGGAAGATAGCTATTCCGTTGCACCCGAAATTAGCAGAGACTCGCTATATCGGGAATTTCACGCCCTAAATTTTTCGAAATTTAGAGGGTCAATACCAGAATTTAACAGCCGTTTTAATTCCCTGGTAGCTAGATTAGCGAATGCCAACGTGCAAATTAGCCCTATCGATGTACGAAATCAATACCTACGGGCCCTGGAGGGGACGTTCCCTACCTGGACCGAACGCCAACGCAGTACCCAACGGGCCCTGCAGGCTATAGGCCAAAATTCGGATCGATTAAATTTGCAATACCTTATGGCGGACCTTATATCCGAAAATTCGATTTCAGGCTCTACAACTGCCAAAGCCACTAATTACAGGGCTGAAGGTCGAAAATCAGGGAAAAAAGGCGCTAAAAAGGATGCTAAAAAGGAAAATAATGGGCAGGACGGCACCTCCAAATCACGAAAAAAGGGCAAATCAACCCCTAATTCGGATTCGGCTATTGCAAAAGATAATAAATCCTCCAATTCCAGCGAATCGAACGCTGGAACTTCCATGATTTCAATGGATTTCGAGTTATTTACGGGCTCAATTCCAGGTGACGTTAGCGTTTGCGCAGCGTATAACGCCCTGGAACAGGCAGGCGATTCGGGCGGTAATTTACCGTACCGGGCACTGCAACAGGAGGTTAATTCCGCTATTAGCGGGGTTATAGAATTATGTTCGGAATCGGATTCGGAACCCGATTATACCGGTAAAACGCTAAAACCACAGGTATTAGCAACTAATTCTAAGGCTAAGACGAAGCCTGGAAGCGGCGTAAATAGGGACCCTAAGCCCCGACGGCTAGGCTACCCGGTCCTGTACGATACAGGTAGCATGCACCATATCTTTGC
>NC_017844.1:997952-1013436 GCF_000002495.2 Pyricularia oryzae 70-15 | reverse complement strand
TTCTAGGCGTTCAGATTATAAGGGACAGGCCTAACCGCCTGCTTTGGCTCCATCAAAGTCAGTATATAGAGGAAGCATTAGCAACGTTCGGATTAGCTGATTGCAAACCTATTTCTGTTCCCTTACAGCCGGGTGTGCTAAAATATAGTGGGGGCAAACCCGTAAATGCGCTAGAAATCAAATTGTTACAGCGTATTATCGGCACCCTAATGTATTTAATGCTATTAACGCGCCCGGACATCGGTTTTGCGGTTCAATGGTTATCTCGTTTTTTAACGAAAGCCACTACAATCCACTTAACGGCAGCTAAAAACCTACTTCGCTACTTAGCAGGTACTAAATCCCTAGCAATCTGCTACGGAAATAGGGTAATTAAAGCTAATTTACCACCTAACTCTTTGATTGGGGGTTTTAAAGGCCTAAAATTACTTGGTTTTAGTGACAGCGATTTTGCCGGGGCTAGGGAAGATTCAAAATCCACTTACGGATATTTGTATACCCTATCTGGGGGCCCTATAACGTGGAAGTGCAAAAAGGCTAGTACTATAGCTTTAAGCACCCCAGAAGCCGAAACCGACGCCTTAGCGGAAGCCCTGCGTGAAGCACAGTGGCTTAAAAGCCTATTTACAGAGATTGGACTACCTGTAAAAGGCCCTATTGCAATATTTGGAGATAATACAGGCTCTATAGCTAACGCACACAACCCTACGCACCACCAACGTACTAAACATACGTTATTAAAATTTCACTACGTAAGGGAGTTAGTTACAGAAGGATTAGTGACCCTAAAATACCTGGAATCCAAACAAATGCCCGCTGACGGCCTTACAAAGCCCCTAACGCTTCCAATTCACAAGGTTTTTTTAGAGCTTATAGGGTTAAAACCCCTGTAAACTTAGTTTTTACCTATTGAATTGTAGGGCACCTAGTTAGTTCGTTAGCTAACTACCACCATTTTTCTCCTTTGTTTGCAATTATTGGATTTTTGTTAGCCCGACACCAACCGATCTACCCAAACCTACCCTGCTCAGGTTGATTATTAAGCAACTTATACCGACCTTATACCCGAAGTCGAATCCGAATTTAATTAGCTCGCGTTTTGGGCGACCTAGCGATTTTTAATCTACCCTATATATTAAACTTTTCTGGGATCCACAACAACGAACAGCCAGATTAGCTACCTGGCTTAGTAGTAAGTTCCGTTGGTTATAATCTGTAGGTCGTGGGTTCGAATCCGGGGGTTGTTACAATTCTGGGGGTCTTTTTCAATTCGGGGGTTCAGTCAATCGGGGGTTTGGTACAAAGGGCTTATTCATCCAGGGGGTTCGCACCGGGGGTTCGAGTTGGGTTGGGACACAAGGGGGAATTTCTTTTGTTTTTTTGTTTTGGGGGTTTTATTTTACGTACTTTTCTTTTCCGACTTTATTTTTGGATTAAGTAGCAAAAGAGAGGGGGTGTTAATTATATGCATTATTTTGCATGTAATAAGCCCACTTTTATTTGTATATAGCCAATTTTATTTAGTGCCGAAGTGGAGTGGGGAATGGTGGAATTCCGTTACTTTGTTAATGCAGGAATGCAATTTAAAGGTCAGCGAGTGGGGTTAGCTACCCTGTACCGGGTTTAATACCCACCCTGCACCTGCGAGTCAGCTACCCTGTACCGGGTTGAAAATTTCACCAAGTCAACGTTTAAATGCAAACCCAGAGATGGTTTGTATGCAAATGAGGGTGTTTTTTCAAAAACCCATACAAATTAGTTTTTCGGAAATTCATTCGCGGCACCGGAACCTTTTCTGGCGTGCGGACCCCCACTTCGATGTCGGAGAGTATGTAAGGGAAATAAAGCAAAATCTCCCCCAACCAATTATTTATCAGTACCAAAATTATAGTGCATTTCTACCTATTATTCAGCGCTTTTAGCACTGGTTATTTACCACGCCGCACCTAGGGTTTACCCCTATATCCCCTGTTAGCACCATTATTATTAACAACCTTTATATCGCCCAGGGCACAATATAATTTTGGAATTAAATAAACCGAAAACAGGATCGCCTCCGACGTACAAAATACCTGTGGAATTTCTACCGTTCGAAAAGGAAATAATCGACGAATTGCTGCGTATTGGATTTATCGAACCTTATATACAGGCCGACCCAACGCCTGTCCTGTTTATACCTAAACCATATTCCAAAAAACGCCGTTTTTACACCGATTACCGATGGATTAACCAATTTTTGAAAAATCGATTTATACCAGCCCCGGATGTTCATGGAATTATTTTTAATTGTCGCAACGCAAAAAGGTTTACGAAAATCAATATTATTCGAACGTTTAACCGGTTACGTATAATTGTTAATTTAAAATATTTTATTGTTTTTCGCACCCGACAGGGTATTTTTTAATGGAAAATGTTTTTTTTTAAATTAAAAATCGGTCCAATTTGGTGACAATTTTTTATTAACGTTTAATTAAATAAACTTTTGGATTTGTTCGTTAGCGTATACGCCGATAATATTTTGGTTTATTCCGACGGAAACGAAAAAAAATATTGGAACCAAATAAAAAAGGTTATTTACCAATTAAACCGGGTCAATTTCCAGGGAAATATTAAAAAGTTTCGATTTAACGTTACCACGGTCGATTATTTTAATATCGTTATAAACGCAAATTTGGATATCCGTATCGATCCAAACAAATTGCAGGTAATTAACGATTGGAAATTCGAAAACCTTACGTCCAAAACAGCCGTACGTTCTTTTTTGGGATTATACAATTATATTCGAATGTTTTACCACCATACCAACAACGTCGCTAAACCGTTAAACCGATTGTTAAAAAAAAACGCCAAATTTGCTATAGGGTTAAAACAAAGGCGAATATTTGAAAAAATAAAACGTTTAACCTGCGATATACCGGTTATGGTATTTTTTACCCCAAACCGACCGATTAAAATAAAAACCGACGTTTTACGTAACGCGACCGGCGGAGCAATTTGGTAATAATAACCGGGTGGAAAATGGAAACCTGTGGGATATTTTTCAAAAATAATAACCCCAGCAAAACGCGTATACCCGATCCAAAACCGAAAACTGCTGGTAATAATTTAAACGCTGGAATATTACAAATTAAAATTATTAGGGACAAATTTTTTCGTGGTTATAAACCACCAAATTTTAATTTATTATTTTACAAAACGATTTTTTTCGATTCGATAAATGCGTTGGGTAAATTTCCTGGCCAATTTTAATATTACGTTTTAATACCGCCGCGGTAAAAATAATATAACTGTGAGGATCAGGCCCCTAGACCTACCCTCAGAATCACGACTCGGCTCCACACCGAGCCAGGGATCGGACAAGGATCCACTACCTCCGGATTTAAGCGCGTCTCTTGAGCGCGTCGACGATTGTAATTTCTCTCTTCTCTTCAGTTTAGAATTTTCGTCGATAGCGCCTAATACACTGAGGTTCTCCAATGTATGCCTGGCCGTGACAATAACCGCCGATACCCTGTTCCGCAAAACGGCAAACCTTCCAACAATTAAAATTCGGGAAAAAAAAACGAACAATAATTTTAATCCCACCTAAAAAAATTATATTTACGGTGGCCGTCGTTAATATTACCGACCCAAACGCCCACGTGGTAAACGGCGCAAATTTAATAAATTTAATACGATAAAAAAACGAAAAGCAAAAATTAGACCAACAACAAAAAAAATTAATAATTCCGGAAACTATTATAAACGGACAAATCTTTTTAAGGACCGTTTTAATCCGTAAAATTTACGAACCCAAAATATTCGCCCACGCAGGACAGAATAAAACGATACAAATAATTAAAAGACAGTATTTTTGGGAGGGTATAAATTAAACCATTCGGAAATATATTAAAAATTGTTACGATTGCGAACGAAATAAAAATAAATACGATAAAACCCCGGGTTTATTATATCCGTTACCGATACCGAATTACGTTTGGGAATATATAGCAATTAACGGAAAAAATATACCCAAAAACAAATTCGGATACAATTATATATGGGTGTTCGTTTGCAAATTTAATCGCCTAATAGCCATTATCCCAGGACAAAAAACCAATACAACAGAAATCCTGGCCTCCCGATATTACCGATATTTATACCGTTTCCTAAAACTACCTTTCGTTTGGATTAGCGATAACGCCGGGCCGTTTATTTCCGAATTTACGGCGACGATAAATAAATTTACGGGTATTAAATACCGATACGGTAACGTCCTGCATTTTTAAATATAAAATACCGCAAAAATAACCAACCAGGAATTGGACCAAAAACTGCGGTTTTATATTGACAAATACCAGACCAATTGGAACGTATATTTGCCTATTTTGGATTTTGCCTATAACGCCGCGTGGTATTCCAATTTTAGTATATACCCGTTAAAAATAATATTCGGGACCGAACCCCGAAACCCGCTATCCACCGACCTACCAACCACGACCGTTAATTTAGACCAAAAACGAAAAACGCTGCAAATCGTCCGCCAAATTAAAAAAATCCAAAAATTGGTTCGCCAAAACGCGTTAAAAACGCAGGCGAGGCAGGAAAAATAAATTAACAAAAAGCGGCGACCAATAAATTTTGGGGTTAACGAATATATTTTCGTTAAAAAAAAAGGGTTTCCGACAACCGCACCGACGACCAAATTGGATTTATAATGGACCGGACCATGGCAAATTTTAAAAAAATAAAAATATAATTATATTTTGGACGTATTTAAATCGTTTAAAAAAAAAATTTGTTCCACGCAAACCGCCTCCGCAAAACCGCAATAAACCCATTATTATAATAAAAAAAAAACCGCCTCCGCCAAAAAAAATTAACGGAAAACCAAAATTTGTGGTCGATAAAATTTTAACGTCCCGATTATTTGGCCGGAATAAGATATTGCAATACCAGGTCGCATAATAAAAATATAATCCAAACGACACGTAATACCCGGCTAAAAATTTCAAAAATTTAACGATAATTTTTGACGATTTCCACAAAAAATATAAAAATGCCGCAAAACCGCCGAAACAATTGGTAATTTGGATAAAAACCGCTGCCGAAAATAAATTGGACGAACCGAATTAGGAAGATAACGTGGCGGAATATGGAAAATTAAACGGTAAAAGGAAAAAACGACGATATGGTTAATTTAACAAAAATTTCGCATAATTATTTACGTCGATATACGAGGTTTGGAAAGGGGTAATGTAACATTTGGACCATAAAATTACCAGACCCTAACCCTGACCCTGGACCAACGACCCACCAGGGTAATACCTTTATCGACGTCGCGTCAAATTTAAAACTTTGTTTGTTTCCTTTCCTCTGTTCAAAATAGAATCTTCGTCGATAGATACCAATAAACTAGCTTCCGTGCTATGCTTACCCCGGGCCGTGACAGCCAGCACGTGTGGCTTGAAACCACTCAGTTGGCCTGGGCACCCTGGGAGTTGCAGAGCTTCTCGCAGTAGTAGGTGATCTGCAACGGGATATTCTTTGTCAGAGGCTGTGCCCAATAGAAACCATAAATCACCCCCACGTGTGGTTCAAACTTACCTCGTCTCCACCAAGGTGCCAACCGTTGGACAAGCATTGAATGCCGTCAAAGACGCAGTCGGGGCAAGAATCCCACTGGTTGTTACCGGTGTGGCGGTTCCTGTAAAAGTTGCAGGCGCACTGCGTGGCCGCGGAGTCGATCTCGTAGTCGACGTAGCTGCCGTAGGTGATGCCCTGGGGGGTGCCGTTGCCAGTGCTGCCGTACGATCTGTTCTGTACGCAGACGGCGGCGCTGTGGAGCCTGGCGGAGGCGCTGTTGGAAGGGTGATTTGCCGTTAGAGATTGCTTACCCAGACACTTGGGCCACCAACTGGAGGTAAGGTGTTGACAGTTGTGAGGTTGGAGGGGAGGGTTTCATCTTACCCCATGATAAGACCCGCAAGGGTAACGAGCTGGGAGACGGAGATCTGCATTTTCAGTCTCGGTGCGGACGCGGAGAGAAGATGCTACAAGAGTCCTGTGGAGGGGAAAAGAGGCAGATTCAAAAAACCAAAGAGTGACTGGGGCTTGGCAATGATGCTGCAGAAGCTGGCCTGGAACTTTTCAAAAACCCGACCATAGGGAGAGGGCGGCTGGGCCTGATATAGGGCAAAGGTGAAGTCGGAATAAGATAACCTTGGCATGTAACCCCACCGGAATCTCGGCAACGCTTCACGTCGTGAGCAAATCAAAGCTCTGGAATCCCCTGTTATGGGGGTCGAAATACACGTGATGAATACCCCGTTTCCCCAATGCAACCTAAATTTTAAAATCGCAAGGCTTGCACCTGTCAGTTAACGCACCTGCAGCTTCAGTTCACGATGACTCGTAATGCTCCTATCAACAAGCGATGGCAGGTGATCACACCTTCTCCGCCAGCGTCGTATCATTTGCCGAGTCATAAAGTGCGGAATGCGAACCGAGACATGGACGTTATTTTGTCCTTTAGGAGTGATTAGGTCGTTTGCTATGCCGCTTTCGGCGTCGGTAGGTAATCACTCACCCTCTTTTGACATCTCGGTTAGCTTTAACCGTCGGGTCGAGCTCAGGTCCATAGTAGTGGGACAGCAGTATCTCGTCGAGTTTGTCTCTCCAGGCGCAATCTTCCGAACCTCATCTCCCACGCATTTGTTTAATCTATAGCGGTGAGGAGGTTGATAGGAATATTCTAAGCGAGACGTGCTTGACTAGCCTCAACACTTAGACGATTGCAACATAGTGGGCAACGTGTGCTTTACAAGATAGGAAACGAGATACGCTTGGTGGAGGCTTTCGACTTGTGCGCGGAGAGGACAAAGAGGGGACACCATCTACGTCTTTCAAGTATCTATAAAGAGACGTCCATGATGCCACCGAATAGTCTCAATTCTTTCTGCTCCTCACCCGCTCTCAGCCACATTCTTTTGACCCCTGCCATCTCATCCTCAGGTTCTCGTTTGCTCAAGCCCCCTCGGTCACTCTTCTCGTTCACAGCAACAATTAATTCAAAATGGTCTCTGTTCGCATCGCCACTTGCCTCGCGGCCTTTGCTGCTGCCGTCAGCGCCGCTCCTGTCCTCCCTGCCGAGAACGCTCTGACCTACGAGACCCTCAACGTGACCGACACCGCTGACCGCACTCTCCGCAATGGAGAGCGTGTCGTCTTTGGCAACGGACGCAGTAATTACTCCTCCCCGCCCCCTTACTGGTCATTTTCACAGCGGGTTCCCTTTCCGACTAACTCATCAACCCTTGTCGTGTAGCCACCGTCGTCTCCGAGGCCACCTACAAGCTTCTCCTGAAGCTCGAGGGCGTGTCTGCCGAGACCCCCGAGATCGACTGGGACTACATCAAGTCCGGCGAGAAGTTCGCCGGCAACTACCGCAACGGGACAAGCCTGGACAAGCGCGACTGCAGCAACGACATCTCGTACACCGTCGACACCAAGCAGCGGTTCGTCGACTGGGACGTGCAGATGTCGCCCGTCATCATCGGCGCCGGAAACCACGGAATCGACATCACCATCTCCAAGTCGTGGACCGTCTCCAACGGCATCACCGTCAGCGGCGGCTTCGACCCCAGCTCCCTCTACTCGAAGCTCGGTGCTTCGTTTGGCGTCGACTACTCGCGCGTCTGGACTACTTCTCAGGGCTACCTGGTCCGCGCCACCGTCGATGACGGCCAGACTGGTGTTGTTATCACCGAGCCTTGGGTCAACCGCAAGTACGGCCGTACCTTCCAAGGCTGCCCCGGCAGCCTCCGCCAGGTCGGCACCTTCATGGCCGACTCTCACGAGGTACGCTTTTCTTCTTCTTTCTTTCCCTAGACAGATTCCCCTGTTTCTTGCATTCGAGTAAACAGTCATCTCATCTAACATCATTCGCTTTCCGCAGGACGGTTCCTACGAGGGTGTCAGCTGGGTTAGTGGTGCTATCACCGGCTGCATCAAGAGCCAGAGCTCCATTCCCCTCACCCGCTGCCACGGATCGGGCGCCTTCAGGTAAGCCCTGGTCGCCATCGTACCTTGCAGCCCTCCGGAGCCTGGTCGACTCGCTTGGTTCCCGAGGTACCTCGAGCTACATGAGATCATTTTGACGGAGTCACTGCGCTGCTCAGCGCGATAATGGGAAGAAAGGGTCAAGGACATAATTTTTTTGCTGGGAGGGTGCATTCATGCGGACAACATTGCTTGGAACCCACTTTTATTAATCTCGTTCGTTCTTTGCAACTTGGCTTGCCTCCATTAATCATAGTACTATTATTAATTGCGCCAAGGCGGGTAGCTCCCGCTGACAATCTTAGCACTTAATTCACTGATTTATCATTTAACTGACTGATATAGATCGTCTTGTTGCAAAAGCGATTGCCGATCACCACATGGGCACTAATTATAGCTATAATGAGAGGGTGGACTGTGGGGGTGCAAGGCGAGACTGTCCCACCTGACCGAAAAGAGTAATTCGTTGCGCAACCCTAAAAGCGGGACCGGTATAAGAGCGTTGCCAAATTTGGCATATCATTCGCAACGGTAAAATTTGTACACCTACTCTGGTGTGGGCTTTGTGGGCTTTGCCGACTTTGGCAATAGTTTTGAACAAAATTAATCTGGGTACTTGATGGTTCCCGCGAACAGTCAAATTAACAAAGGCCCACGCATAGATATACGGCGACAAGGGATCATTTCTTTCACCTGATACCGTGGTAGGTGAGCAACTGATATAAATAAATATAGATTGAGATCGGCGCGGTGTGTATTGTTTCTCTGGGTGCTGCAGTGCTGATCCTCCAAAAATACCTTTCGTTGTACGTACGGCAATTATCATTGTACCGCGGACATTCGTCCCATGTATTCTTACCTGTGCATTCTTCCATGCGCATTCTCCGTAGGCCCACTGGACAAAGCCCTGAAATGAACTTTCACTTAAACAAATCAGAATGATATTTCATATCATGTTTATTGTATTCCCCTCTGTTTGTCGGATAGCTATCCGACCTCGTTGCGTATGCATCTCTTGTATTGAGTCACGTGACTGTCGGGCCTCTATTCAAGGCCCAACGCCTACGTGGATATCTTCTTGGTAAACATGTACAACAACTCAACATAATAAGCAAAAAAATCTACCCAACCGGTGTGGGCGCACTGTTGTCTCATCTACTGGTCTTGAAGGCCCTGTAGGTCCATTCAACAGCAGCTTTGCAGATGATAACATATATTCGGGTAACCTGGGTGTTACGACCAGACAGTTGGGCCGGTACCAGGGAGGCCAGGTGGGGTCACACCCCTCCTAACGATACCCGCCCAAAGAAATCACCGACCGGCAAAAAAGAATTACATAAAAAAAATTACATAACCTCACGTAATTGCCAAAAAAATAATTTCAATAATTATTAAAGGATTATAACAAATTAAAGGAAATAATTTTTGCAATTTGTAACAAATTAGGAAAAATTACATTCGGAATATAATTTATATAAAATACGTTTCTTATTATATAAATAAATTCGATTTTAGGATTATTTAGCAGCAATTAAATTTTAATTAATTTTAATATTTATTTGAAAACGATTATAATTTTACCCCCAATTATTAAAAACCCCAATTATCCAATTAAACGTTTAATTGTTTTAACCCATTATATTTTATTTTAAAAATAAATTACCCCGATATTTTAATTGTTTTTGTTTAATATTTTGTTTTAAAATATACCAAATAATACCGCCGAAATAATATTTTCCAACAAAACCACCCCTCAAACCTTTTTTATTATTAACGTTCCGGTTAACGTTAACGTTTTACGTTAAATAATCGCGACGTTTTAAACCGAAAATCGACAATTCCAAAAATAAATAACCGAATAAATTAATCGAATTAATAGAAATTATATTAAATATTTTTTATTATTATTATATAATAATATTATAAATATCCTGCAGGGATTTTTTACGGGGACCCGGGTATATTTTTATTTTAACGAGGATAATTTCGATAATAACGTAAATAAAATTATTTACGCAACCTCGTTCTTAAAAAACGACGCGCTTATTTAATTCGAACCAATTTTGCGAAATTATTTGGATTATAATAAAAGAAAAACCGTAAAATTGAAATTAACCGTATTTTCGACAATTATAATAATTTCGAAAAATATTTTAGGGGAATATTCGGTAATTTAAACGAAAAACGCACGGTTAAACGTAAATTAATGCGTTTTACCCAAACCAAATCGGCATTTAAATATATTAAAAAATTTCGATAAATTACCGCCAAATTATTATAAGGTAAAAAGGCCCTAATAGCACGTTTTTATATAAAATTTAAAAAAAAATTAAAAACGAATTAATTAAAAAAAAACGATCCGATATATTAATAAAATATATAAAATTAACGGTTAAAATCGATAACCGATTATACGAGCGAAAATTGGAACGACGCGAAAAACGCAGCGTATGGGATTTAACTTTGCGATAAATTAATATAGGACGCAAATACCAATAACCCAAACCGCTTCGCCAATATAATATTTCGTACGGCATTTATAACGGACCTATAGACCTAAATATAATTTAATACCGATAACCTCACAAAAATCCCAAAAATGGCAAATATTTCAAATGTAATAAACCAGAATATATTATACGAAATTGTCCCGAAATATATAATAGCACCCCAAAATCTACCATTAATTTTAAAAACAAATCCGAAAAACCACGAAAATTTAATATTACCAACTATAACCAAATATAATTTAACTAATATAATATAATAAATTGGACCATTTATTATAATAATAATTGCACAATTTATAATAATTCCAAAATCGACGCAAAATAATATTTATAAAAACCCCGAGGTATTTAAACCCTAGCAATAAAAAACCGAATATCCCTAAAAATAAAATAACCAACGAAATTATACCGATAAAAAATCCAATTACCCGAATTTACGAATTCGAATATTTCCGGAAAATCGGATAAAAAACTTTTGGAACAAACCCATTATATTAGGATAACCAATTAATGTTTAATATAAAAATTAAACGAAAATTTAAAAAAAGAAATCCAGCGAAAAGAAATTATATTTTTAAACCAATATAACGCAATAAGGGAAAATATCCCTTATATATACGAAAAAATATATATTAATTTACACCGAAACGACCAATTAATATAATTTCCCGGATTATTATTTTAAATATAAATCCGGCATTTTACAGGACCAATTAACGCAATTTTCGGAAACCACCCGACCTTGGATACCAAATACCCTAAATACGCAAAAATCTTTTGGGCAAAATATTTCCGAAACAATTTTGGATTCCATTTAAATAAATAAAAATCCATAATTTTTTTTTATAATAACGCAAAATAACAGGTATTTACAAAATATATATTATAACCGATCTACCAAATTAGGAAATTAAAATAAAATTTAATATTAAACCAGCCGCAATTTTTACGCCTAACGATAATTACCCCATGGCGTATTGCAATTAAGAATATTTTTTATAATATAAATGCACCCGAAACGTATATAAAATATATATATTAACCAAAACACAGGCCTGGCACGAATAAAAATCACGGTAATTAAAACTTATATTAATAACCAGAATTATATGGAACCCCAACGTATAAAATAACGAAATAACCACAAACGCACGCAAAATATTCGTACCAGCCAAATACCCATTTAACCTAATCGAAATAAAAAATAACCATATACCCAGGGATAAAAAAAACAAAAATCCACAACGCGAATCCAGCAAATTAAAAAATTAAAACAGCCAAACGGCATAGGGCACCGAATAACAATAATAAAAACGAAAAAAAAACCCTGAACGTTATATAAAATATAATAATAATATATAAATATATATTTTTTAATATATAATTTAATAATAAACCTATACAAACATTTTTCGATAATGGAGCATAAGGCAATTATGTATTCCCAAAAATTATAAAGGAACGGCGGATATTTTAACAGCAAAAAAAAACTATACCAGTTGCAAACCGTGGAAAAAAAAGCAATTTTATACGGGAACGGCATTATCGAAATAAAAACCGTATATTTTTGGATGGAAAACTACGGACGAAAAAAACGAATTACCTTGGATATTACGGAAATAAAGGACAAAAATATAATTTTAAAAAAAATTTAATTTAGGAAAAATAATTCCAAAATAAATTGGATAATAAACCAAATTTAATGGAAAAAATACCTAATTATTAAACGATTTTTTGCCTGGAAAAGTTTATGTTAATTATATGCATTATTTTGCATGTAATAAGCCCACTTTTATTTGTATATAGCCAATTTTATTTAGTGCCGAAGTGGAGTGGGGAATGGTGGAATTCCGTTACTTTGTTAATGCAGGAATGCAATTTAAAGGTCAGCGAGTGGGGTTAGCTACCCTGTACCGGGTTTAATACCCACCCTGCACCTGCGAGTCAGCTACCCTGTACCGGGTTGAAAATTTCACCAAGTCAACGTTTAAATGCAAACCCAGAGATGGTTTGTATGCAAATGAGGGTGTTTTTTCAAAAACCCATACAAATTAGTTTTTCGGAAATTCATTCGCGGCACCGGAACCTTTTCTGGCGTGCGGACCCCCACTTCGATGTCGGAGAGTATGTAAGGGAAATAAAGCAAAATCTCCCCCAACCAATTATTTATCAGTACCAAAATTATAGTGCATTTCTACCTATTATTCAGCGCTTTTAGCACTGGTTATTTACCACGCCGCACCTAGGGTTTACCCCTATATCCCCTGTTAGCACCATTGTTATTAACAGGTTATGAGCCCGGAAAGGTTCTAGCTAGTGCACTAAAGCGCACTTTGCATTATTGGAAAGCCCTGTTTTCAGGCTTTAATTTGGTTATTGTCGCATATCCGCAGCACGTATATTGACGAAGATATTGCTGTTTTTTGTGCAAATTGTTGGTTATAGGTGCTACGTTAGCACCTATCCCCCCTGTAATTACAGTGAGGGGTCGCTATATTAGCGTTTGACTCAGGCCCAATTTTCAGGCACTGCAGCGCTCGCTCGATTGCAAATCCCAAAATTTTTGGTGTGGTTTTTATGGGTTGTGCATCGCTATTGCGATTGGTTCAAATTTTTAGTGCGTTAATTAGGGTTTGCGCTAACGAGTCAGGGCCAAAACCCCTGTATTCGCCCGCTAATAGCCCAGTGATCCACTAACCGAACGCTGCAAATTACCCTGCAGGTTACCCTGCACCCACCTAGCGAATTGAACTTTCGATCGCTAGTGCACCTGGATCGGTACAAATAATACCAGGGCACCCATTAATTGTGGATTTAGGGATTCCAACCCTGTATTTTCAGTGGATTCGATCATTGAAAATAGCAATAAGCCCTATATTTGGCAAGTATAGGCCTGTAACCGTTAGAAGGCAAACGGCTATAGAAAATCCTAGATTGGGGTATTTACCCTTAGGCGACTAGGTTAGTTTTTAACTATAATTCAGGCCACCCTACAATGGAAGACAGCCCTATGTCGGGCCTCCCAGGCCCAATTCCACCGGATAGGGGCCCTGAATCCAGCCCGAATGAAGTTCTAACCGCTAAATTACAGGCGCAAGACCTGCAATTAAAAGCGTTAACTACGCAATTGGATCAACTTCAGCACACAATTCAACAGTTAACATCTCTGTTGACGCTGAAAAATGGTGAACCCACTAGTTTTAGTGGTATTGCGGGTATTAATACCCCCAATAGCGGTAATCTGGAGGCCAACCCACAGATTTTTAGCGCTAATACCGCTACCGCACCACCTAATCCACCCGGTAACCTAATTCTAGGTGACGGGATAGGTAAAGAACTATCAAAACGGGTATTTTCCTTCCCCGAAAATTGCAAATTAGTAGGGGCTAGCAATTACGACCTGTGGAAACAGGCACTTATAGTACAATTCAGGGCTATAAAAGCTGCGGAATTTATTTCCAACCCTGAAATTGGCTATAGCCTACCGGAACATGAGCAATCAGTCCTATTATTGCTTATTAAAGACAGCCTAACCAAGGAACCTTTAGAATCCATTGCATGGCATTCCAGCCCTGTAACGGCCTATAAGACCCTGGAAGATAGCTATTCCGTTGCACCCGAAATTAGCAGAGACTCGCTATATCGGGAATTTCACGCCCTAAATTTTTCGAAATTTAGAGGGTCAATACCAGAATTTAACAGCCGTTTTAATTCCCTGGTAGCTAGATTAGCGAATGCCAACGTGCAAATTAGCCCTATCGATGTACGAAATCAATACCTACGGGCCCTGGAGGGGACGTTCCCTACCTGGACCGAACGCCAACGCAGTACCCAACGGGCCCTGCAGGCTATAGGCCAAAATTCGGATCGATTAAATTTGCAATACCTTATGGCGGACCTTATATCCGAAAATTCGATTTCAGGCTCTACAACTGCCAAAGCCACTAATTACAGGGCTGAAGGTCGAAAATCAGGGAAAAAAGGCGCTAAAAAGGATGCTAAAAAGGAAAATAATGGGCAGGACGGCACCTCCAAATCACGAAAAAAGGGCAAATCAACCCCTAATTCGGATTCGGCTATTGCAAAAGATAATAAATCCTCCAATTCCAGCAAATCGAACGCTGGAACTTCCATGATTTCAATGGATTTCGAGTTATTTACGGGCTCAATTCCAGGTGACGTTAGCGTTTGCGCAGCGTATAACGCCCTGGAACAGGCAGGCGATTCGGGCGGTAATTTACCGTACCGGGCACTGCAACAGGAGGTTAATTCCGCTATTAGCGGGGTTATAGAATTATGTTCGGAATCGGATTCGGAACCCGATTATACCGGTAAAACGCTAAAACCACAGGTATTAGCAACTAATTCTAAGGCTAAGACGAAGCCTGGAAGCGGCGTAAATAGGGACCCTAAGCCCCGACGGCTAGGCTACCCGGTCCTGTACGATACAGGTAGCACGCACCATATCTTTGCAAATAAGCAATTTTTTACCGATTATACCCCCGGCTCAACAGTCGAAATCGGTACCGGAGGTGGCCCTGTTAGGCCTATTGGCACTGGAACTGTTAAAATACAGGTCCGGTATGGCTCCAAAATTGACGAATTTAGAGAGGTTACGTTAAATAACGTGCTATATATCCCCTCGTTTGGAATAAATATCGTTAGTGGGCTAATACACTACAATACAGGGGGCGTATTATTAAAAAATACCCTGTACGATCGGGATCGCAAGGCGTGGGGACGCCTAAATACCGCCAAAAATTCGTTCTGTTTGGAGGTAAAAGGGTGCGATATCCTTATTCGAAATACTACATCTACGGTTTCGAATTACGCCTGTGTAATTGGTGAATATAGCACCGCCTCTAGCCTAACCTTACAGGGGGTTACAAAGGGCTACGCAGCCCCGTTGGAGGTAAAACTAAATAATATAGTCC
>NC_017844.1:984515-997852 GCF_000002495.2 Pyricularia oryzae 70-15 | reverse complement strand
AAAATTTCACCAAGTCAACGTTTAAATGCAAACCCAGAGATGGTTTGTATGCAAATGAGGGTGTTTTTTCAAAAACCCATACAAATTAGTTTTTCGGAAATTCATTCGCGGCACCGGAACCTTTTCTGGCGTGCGGACCCCCACTTCGATGTCGGAGAGTATGTAAGGGAAATAAAGCAAAATCTCCCCCAACCAATTATTTATCAGTACCAAAATTATAGTGCATTTCTACCTATTATTCAGCGCTTTTAGCACTGGTTATTTACCACGCCGCACCTAGGGTTTACCCCTATATCCCCTGTTAGCACCATTGTTATTAACAGTTTATATAGGAAATATAGGGTACGGATGGACCAATTAAAACAAATGGCGTATTTATAAGAAGAACGACCAACCCCGGAACTAATATTGGAAAAAAAACAATTATTTATAAACCAAAACCGATCCAATTATATAATATTAAATATAAACGAACAAACCAAAAACGGCAAAATCCCGGAAAAATACCAAATTTATACGCGATTATTTAACCAAACATTCGAAATAAAATTACCCGAATATAATTTATTCGACTACGAAATACTATTAGAAAAAGAAACCCAACCGAAATTTTATAAAATATACGGTTTAAATCCAATATAAATGGAAATATTAAACGAATACCTCGTAAAAGATTTTAAAAAAAATTATATTAAATTATTAATATTATTAGCAAAATATTTAATTTTTTTTATACCAAAAAACGGAAAATTACAATTATGCGTGGATTACAAATAATTAAATAATATTATTATAAAAGATTGCTACCCGCTCCTATTAATAGGAAACTTTCGAAATATATTTTACCAAATATAATAATTTACGATATTAAATTTTAAAAAAACATATAATTTAATCCGTATAAAAGAAGGTGAAAAATGGAAAACCGCGTTTCGCATTAAACGAAAATATTACAAATATTAAAAAATATTTTTCGGTTTTATTAACGCCCTAGCAACCTTCCAAACCATAATTAACTATGTTTTTAAAAAATGTTTAAATATTTTCGTCGTTATTTATTTGGATAATATTCTTATTTTTTCCAAAACGTTGGAAAAATATAAATAATACGTTTATATAATTTTACAAAAATTACAAAACGCTAAATTCCTAATCGAACCCGAAAAATGTTTTTTTACAACAAATAAATTAATTTTTCAAAATATATTATTGCACCTGGAAAAATTAGGATGGAAAAATCGAAAATCCAAACAATAAAAAAATAACCCCAATTATAAAACGTAAAAAACGTTCGGGTATTTTTCGAATTTGTTAATTTTTATAAAAAATTTATTAAAAAATACGGCGCGATCGCCACCCTATTAACCAATATAACCAAAAAAATTTAAAATTCCAATAGACGGAGCAAATATAATAGAGTTTTAAATAATTACAAAACGCAATAGCCGGAAAACCAATTTTTAAAATACCAAATTTAAAAAAAAAATTCGAAATCGAAATTAACGTATCCAATTACGCAATCGGAGGATAATTTAATTAACGGGATAAGAAAGGAAAATTGCATTTTTGCGCCTTTTTTTTATAAAAATTATACGACCCAGAATTTAATTACCAAATTTATAATAAAAGATTTATAACTATTATTCGAATATTTGAAAAATAGAAACTACAATTATCCGGAATTAAATACGAAATATTAATTAATACGGACTACAGGAATTTAATTTATTTTATTATTAATAAAATATTAAATAAACGATAAATTAAATGGTTAAAATTCCTATTAAAATTTTATTTTAGGATTATTTACCGAAAAAAAATAGAAAACGGCAAGGCCGACGTTTTTAACCGGAAATTAAACCACAAAAATATAATACCAAAAAAAACGCGGGTTATTTTTATAATAAACGAAAACGGAAACTTTTTATTAACGCACCGAAACCTAATATCAATAAATACGGTAACCACGTTAAAAAAAATACGGAAAATTTACGGAAATAAAATCCACGGATACCAAAAAATTTCCAAAATATAAAAACGGTTAAAATAATATTATAATTTTAAAAAAATACGACAAAAAATACGAAAAGCCATTAAAAATTGCGAATTTTGTACCAAAAGCAAATCCGCAAAATATAAATTTTATGGATTTTTATAATTTTTACCAACCCCCAATAAAATATAGCAAATTATCATAATGGATTTTATTATTAAATTACCACTTTTAAAAAAATTATTTACGAAAATTAAATATAATAATATATTGGTTATAATAAATAAATTTACCAAATACGCCTGTTTTTTATTATATAAAAAAAGCAGCAACGCCGAAAAAATCGCCTATATATTTTTACAAATAATTGTTAACAATTACGAATTCCCGGAACATATAATTACGGACCGAAATAAGCTTTTTATATTGAAATTTTAAAAATTTTTAATGGAATAATTGGGAACCGATTATAAATTATTAATAACGTTCCATCCCCAAACCAACGGATAAATAAAACGAACCAATTAAATATTAAAATAATATTTGAAATATTATATAAACCATAAATAAAATAATTGGATACGGTTATTACCCATAATATAATCCGTTTATAATAATTTAAAAAACGAAAATACCAAAATAACCCCGTTTTACGCCAATTATGGATTTAACCCTACGGTTACTAAAAAACCAAAAATTACAATTACGGTATTACGAACCGATAAATAAACGAACGAATTACGATAATTATATGAAAAATTCCAGTAGAAATTAAAATTTATACGGGGAAAAATAATAAAATACGCCAATTAATATCGGATAAAAAAACCATTTTTCGAAAAAGGAAATAACGTTTATTTTATTCGACGCAATATTAAAATACAACGACTAAATAGCAAATTCGATTTTAAAAAATTTGGACCTTTTAAAATTAATAAAAAAATTAACGAAACCAGTTATAAATTATTATTACCAAATATTATAAAACTTTATTTTATATTCCACGTATTATTATTGGAATTAATATTATACGGTATTAATATATAAAAAACGATTAAAATCGACGCAAAACAAATATATAATATTAAACGGATATTTAATTATAAACGGAATTACGGCAAAATAAAATACCTTATTAAATGGGAAAATTATAAATATAAAAAAAATATTTGGGAATTTTTTAACCATTTCCAAAATTGCCAGGAACCGCTCCGACAATATTATTAAAAATTGGATTTGCGAACAAACTAACCAAAAAAAAAGGACAATTTAAAAAAATATTACCTATTATTTTTAAAAATTAAAAGCCGACCAGGATTCGAAATTATACCACCAAACGAATTTATAAAAAAATAATTAATATATAATATAAAATAAAAATACCAAAAAAACGATTTATTAACGGAATATTGCGCAGACATATTTATTTTATTTAATAACGAAAAGTTTAAAAAATTTATCGGGAAAATCGAATCCCAAACAAAATTAAAATCCGGAAAAAATAATTCCAAAAACATTTTAGGCAAAATTTCGGCTAATTACCGATGTTTTTCCTATTTTGTTTTTTTACGTTTTACCCGATTTAATTCCTCCAAATTATTAATTCCGCGAAATATAATTCGCATTATTTTTTCAAACCATAATTTTTTTTATTTTTGTAAACGAAATAATTTCGCCTATTATATATAAATTTGTTTTTTAAACGCCTTAATTTCCGCATCCAATTTTAAATATTGGCGACCAATATAACGGATTTAAATAGCGGATAAATTTAATATATTATATTTAAAACAATTAAAACAAATATATTTTATATAACGAATAAAATCCTAAAAAAATATTTGACAAAACGTTGCGCCTTTGGTACGGTAAAAATTGCAAAAAAAGATTTTAACGGTATCCGTCGATAATAAGGAAAAAAAACGTGGCGACCTTTTATTAATAAACGACCAAATTTTGGTTTGGTTATATAATTAAATATGGCGCAAAAAAATTAGCCAAAAAAAAAAACCAAAACAGGGATCCAAAAAATACGGATTATTTAAAGGCCAAAGGAATTTGGCCAAAAAAAGGAGATTTAATATTACGACCAAATAATTGGGCCGGTACCAGGAAAACCAAATGGGGTTACACCCTTTTTAATAATACCCGCCCAAAAAAATTACCGACCGGCAAAAAAAAATTATATAAAAAAAATCACGTAATTTTACGTAATTATTAAAAAAATAATTTTAATAATTATTAAAGGATTATAACAAATTAAAAGAAATAATTTTTGCGATTTGTGACAAATTAGGAAAAATTACATTCGGAATATAATTTATATAAGGTACGTTTATTATTATATAAACAAATTCGATTTTAGGATTGTTTAACAGCAATTAAATTTTAGTTAACCTTAATATTTATTTGAAAACGATTATAATTTTACCCCTAATTATTAAAAACCCCAATTATCTAATTAGACGTTCAATTGTTTCAACCCACTGTATTTTATTTTAAAAACAGGTTACCCCGATATTTTAATCGTAATACTGGGAACCCAGCTAGACGGTCTTGGAAGGAAGGCTAGCTTCAACAGGTCGGCAGAAGAGGTAAGCCTGAAAACCTCGGTGACATAAGCGTGAAGGGAAAGAGCTTTAAAATAGTTACAATTAAGGGCCGTTGTCGAGACCGGAAAGCATTAAGGCACATAATCTTAGGGTGTGGCTATTTCACAAACAACGTTTCGTTAAATTACAACCATGTGGGCCCTATTACAATGCCTTTATTTTTGCGAGAAAAAATGCCTACCAATTGCAAAGCCACTCGTTTTATTTATATAAATCCATCCAAAAGGCGCACGCCCAAATTAGCACGAAATCCTTTGCAATTACAACATATTTAAGCTGTAATAAATGAGCGTTTCGTTTTGCAGTAATAAATAACCCGGTTTGGGTTTGTGTATATTATATGCATTCCGCATCGTGACGTCGGAGGCCTTCGTGGCTGAATTTCGCGGTTGTTAGGCATTTTGTACTGTCAGACGAAACGCATTGTAGAAGGTACCCACATGGTTGTGATTTAGCGATTCGCTGTTCGTGAAAAGGCCACACCCAATCTTGAATAAAGCTGCGAGCTGGCTTAACAAAGAAATTAATAAGAGACCCAGTGGGTAAGGTTATGTGAAGCCTAAGTCATTTGGAAGTTGTTGCTTATGCCTCAATATAAGACAATCTACGCGCATGTTCAACCATCAACTGCGCCTTCTGCCAGGTTTTTGTTACTGACTTGTAATGCCTAGTAGCCTGTTTAAATCGGAAACTATCAAATATGTAACCCATCCTATTTTGTTCTCTTTTAGAGAAAAGAACATCAACTGCCAAATTGCCAGCTTTGCCTGCTCTCTTGTAAAAAGATATCCCTGTTTGTTTTAGTGTATACCTGCTCGGAACAGCCGGGGCTTTGGCTCAGTATGATTACGTTGTGCGCTCATCGGTTATGCCGGGCGCTGCGTGACTAATACTCAGCCCCTCGGGGGAGTCGGGGGAACTGTTTTATGCCAAAGAACCAGGATTTTCCAGGTTGCTGTTTTCATTAAACTATGCGGCAACAACAATTCCAATATCCAACCATGATCGACTATAGTCAACCCCAACATTCCAAACACAAAAATAAACTTATCTATGGATCTACACGGAGTGCACAACACGAGGCAAGTGTGTAATACACAACACCGCCCGGTTGACAAGTTCCAATCGTGAAATTATAAAAGGCGCAGTTGCCAAACACGATTGTTCTCACATTTTGCTTTTTCACATCACCGGACTTCAAACAATTCTCGCTTTGCTTTCCTTTCCTTTTTATCCTTTCAGTCTCTCCTTTTTTTATTCTTTCGCTTCTTTCGATTTCATTTTGACCTTTATCCAATCTTTTTCAACGAAACCCAATCAAAATGCAGTTCTCTACCATCGCGAAAATCATCGCCGTCACGGCCTGGGGCGCCCAGGCCCTGGCCATGCCCCTCAGCGACGGCAATGTCGACGGCAACACCGCCCTCGATCGCCGCAGCTCTGGCCAGTCGAGTGGTTGGAGCGGTCTGAGCGGAAGCGGCGACCGCAAGGCAATGGCTGGTGGGAGGAGCGGGCTTTGGGACAAGGCGGATCAGCAATCCATTGACGATGATGACAACTACAAGAAAACCCAAAAGTCCAAGAAGAAGGATCGCACTACCGGGTACGCAAGGTCAGCGTACCACAACGAGCACCTCAGGGATTCCGAAGAGTAGAGCGCCACAAGGGGCAGGGGCGACCTGAAGCCTAGGACCGGAGGACAGCCCGGTTTCGACGGATATCCAAAGAGCGGCGAAGTGGCAAATGCAGATACGGTTGGAGGTGGAAACTTGTGACACGGCGAAAGCATAATTGATGGGGCAGTCATATTTCCAGTTTACAAGAAAAAAAAAGTATCCCTTGCAGCCTGAAGTTTATCTGCAGTATATATGCAGTCCACGTGGAGTCTGGCTTTCGCAACTAGGTGCGCTTAGAACAGGACAGATCGCAGTCAGATCAAGAAGAGATTTCAATGCATGCATATACCTGGCCGTGATATTCAGTACCTGTGCCTTTGACACTGTCACCTCGAAGTTCATACAAAATCCATTTTCTCGTTGAAGGAGACGATGTCGTGTCAGTATCTTGAGTTAGGTAGTAATTAGGGCAGCAAGTGTGGGACATCTGTGTGATCTTTGAGGTTAAACCACTCGTAGTTCTACTTACTCCGACTCTATTGGATCAAACTATTATGCTTTCTTACGTCAAGGCATACAAAGTCTTATTGGTGAAACATTTTGGTGTGTTATACCACCTGCACAGCCGTCGCGCCGGCGAAATCTTACCATATCAACAAGTACCCTTCCCCTCTTGCCCTCCGACATTCACTTATTCATCCGTGAGGAAAAGAGAAGAGCAAAGAAAAAACCGAAAAAAAAACCGGTACAAATGGAGGCACCCGCCGCCGGAGCCAGCGTCATCGGCGTGATATCCCTGGCACTCCAGCCCGCGGACAGCGCAATCAAACTCGACAGTTTTATCGACACGATCATGTACTCGAACATCAAAGGCGCGCACAAGGCGGTATAGTCCTCGGCCTGGAGGATATCGACAACGCTTTAGCGGCCTGCTTATCACGGCTTGACGCAATCGGCCGCCTTGTCGATGAAATAGACGTTGTCGCCGCCGAGTTGCGTTGAAAAGCAAAAAGCTGCTCGGGATTGAAATTTGAGCGGAGAAAGGACTCGAAACGCAGGTTAGTCATGATTTGTAGATACTTTCAAGCCTCATGGATGGCAAACCTCACGTTAGTTTGCCGCCCCTGTTTCAAACCAACTCTTTGTGACAAGGATTTGAATTTACTCAAAATTATGATTGCAGGTTTACAACTATCTAGCGGCAGAAGGGACTTTTTTTGAAAGATCGAGGACATACTGGCGCTCGTTTCCAGTGGGAATGCCAGAGCGGAAGGGGTAAATGGTGAATTTATAGATGAACCTAGGTCAGGTTTGGGCTGAACCCTAAAGTAAATAATCCAGCATTGACGTGATGACACGAAGCCGAGGAGCTACTCGAAAGCAGGTTAAACAACAGGCTGGTAACCTCAAAGAAGGCATACACTTCCCTGCATATTCCCCGCCCGAGATATGTACAAGCATGCCGCCGAATTCAGAAGCATACAAGCAAACTCGCACGGCAAGAGGTGGTCCACGAGGTCTCGGTGACCTATCGACTAAGCCCGAGCTTCTTATCGGAATTCTTCGAGTTTGTAGTTCAGCACACACCCCGACACTGAGTTTTACCATTTCTACAGTGTCATGTGCACAAATATCACAGCTCTTCCAAACTATACCGGCATTTCTCTACGACGACTTGGAAGCCGCCCAGCGGATGGTGCTTTCAGGCCAATGGTCGCTAAATATGCAGTCACAAAGGCCGGACGAAAGTCCTTTGTCTGCTTTAATTTTCTTTCCCCGTTTAAATAGAGACATAAAACAGCGAATGTGCCCGTTTTCAGTTCTTGCATAAATCGGGCTCTTAGCTGACGCCACGTCCACGACACCAAAAGTGTCTCCTCACTGGCCTGGCAAACCTATGTCAGAAGGATAGCAGCTACGAGGTCGTTTATTCCTCCTCAATCAAGGTTACCAAATCGCTCCCTTGGGGGCAGCTTATAGGTATCAAACTTTAAGTCTCGGTCAGAGTGGGTATATATGATAAAAACCTGCCCTTTAACAAAATTTGACCATACACAATTTTATCCTACCAGCCAGGTGAGAGATCTTTGAGGCATTTTGAAATCGTACGGACATTATCGACTTGAGCATTCAAGAGATGGCGGCAGTCATACCTCATCCGTGGTTTTACTTGAAATGGTCCAGACAGAACCCGAAATGATCCGGACAGAACCCAGACCTCGTGGCGCAAATTCTCTGGGAAATGAGTACATTGGAAACAAACGTCAGCAGCAATCTTTTTTTCAGGATTGTGAAGAAGTCCCGGTTCTATTGGGACATTTTTGTGAGTGGTGGTCATTGATAAAAGGGCTCAAAGAACGACGAAATAACCTTGCAAGAAGCCTGTTCCTCACGAGTTCGTCCCGTGGGCTTACCAGAAAAGGGATTGACACCAGAGATGCAATTAAGTCAATCTTTGGTACTTGTCCCAACTCGGACGCTGCCAAAATCTCTGTTTAGCAATGTTTTTCTCTCCGCAGGGAGTAAGGATAAACAACAGATTATTATCACACGCATAAATTACCCTATTAAATTGTAGAAAATGATTTTTCGCCATTTATCTGGCTAAATCCTGCCTGCCTGCACCTGCTTTATGGACTAAAACTATGTAAACCATTCCTCCAATGGCAAAGGGTTGGTTATCAATCCAAAAAGTACCTATCCATTATAGAACAAATGAGCCATCCTGGATATATACCAATTTTCAAGGTAGCGAAGACGCCCAATCTTGGACGTATTGAGCAAAGATATCCATAACCAGCACAAAAAAGCGGGAAACCTCCTGCGGTAGTTTTTCAGCGTGAGTCGTCCATTGATTCGCCCAGCTCGTAGACACCCCCCTGGCATAAACGTTATAAAGTGATTTGCTTTCAAACGCTTCTTTGATAAAAGTTTCACCAATTTCCTTGGGTACAATTTTATAGTCTTCGCTACGTCGCTCCTCGTCGAGGAAATATATCGTGCGGAGGTGCGGGCCGGGGTTTTTGGCAATATAAATGGCGTCGGCGCGCTGGTTAACCTCGAAAAGAAGCGAGTCCAGGGTGTTGGAAAAAACATGCTCCGGATCGAAAAAGCCTTGTTTAACGGAGGCAATATCGTAAAAACAGTGGTGTTACGACCAAACAAGTTGGGCCAGCACCAAGGAGGCCAGGTGGGGTTACACCCCTCCTGACAACATTCGCCAAAAGGAATCACCGACCGGCGGGAAAGGATTACATAAGGGGAAAAAACACGTAACATCACGTGATTGCCAAAAAAGGGATATAATTAATATGCGATATATTAATTATAACAAAACAAATAATATATCGGCTATGGAACATATTAAACATATTACGTCGAGGGACATAATTTATATAAAGCACGTTTATTACCATATAAATAAATTCGATTTTAAAATTGCTTAACAGCAATCAAACTTTAATTAACCTTAATATTTATTTAAAAACGATTATAATTTCACCCCCAATTATTAAAAACCCCAATTACCCAATTAGACGTTTAATTGCTTTAACCCACTATATTTTACCCTAAAAACAGGTTACCCCGATACCTTAATCGTAATATTTTAATTACTTCTGTTCAATATTTTGCTTTGAAATATACCGAGCAATATCCGATAATATATTTTCCCAAACGTTTAAAAACAACACCCCCAATACCCCGGCCACGAATAGCAAAACGACCCAAAAAACCCCTGTTCGGCCCAAAGACGATAATAATAACGAAAACGAAAAAAACCAGTTCCGCAGGCAGATTATTAAAACCAACCAGGAATTCCACGAATAAACGTTCCGCGCAACCCAATTCCAAAAAAAACTCCAGATTTTCCGAACCAATGCTAACGTTATTTTAATTTTTTTTAATAGGCGCGAAAAATTCAAATTTAACCCCCCAATTACGTTCGATAATATACCTGGACAATTTAAAAGGTATTTTATATAAATACGCATTTACCAAATATTCCATTTGGAAATTTTCCGTAATAAAATAAAAAAAATGGTATATACGGCCATTTTTTTCCGAAAACAAACCTTATTTTGGTTCGAACCTCTGTTGCAAAAATGGTTTAATATACCCCCCGAAAAACAACGTTAAAAAATCACCGATATTTTTTCAATTTTCGCAGGATATAAACGCACTTTCCGTTCTTTATTTTAAAAACCCGATAAAAAATAACAAACCGAACGAAATTTGGCCAATTTACGATAAACCAAATCAACCTCCGTTTATATAACCGAATTTAAAAAACTAATAATAAAATTGGATATAATTGAAAAAACCAAAATCCTCCAATTTTACCAGGGATTAAAATTAAAAATAAAAAACGAAATATCCAAATTCGACCGACCCGAGGATTTCCTCGAATATATCGAATTTGCCATTAAATTTAACAACCGGATTTACGAACGCCGATAGGAAAAACAAGGCGGACAGCGAATATTCGTCACCTCAATTCGACAAATTAATACGGGACGCAAATACTAATACCCCCAACCCATATATTATAAAAATAATAGTGGATGGCAGCAGCCCCGTTATATAACACCCCAAACCTATTGTGACATTTGGACCATGAGATCACCAGACCCTAACCCTGACCCCTGACCAACGACCCACCAGGGTGATACCTTTATCTACGTCGCGTCAAGCTCAGAACTTTGTTTGTTTCCTTTCTTCTGCTCAGAGTAGAATCTTCGTCGATAGATGCCAATAGACTAGCTTCCGTGCTATGCTTACCCCGGGCCGTGACACCTATAATATAATTTATAATACCTATAATAAACCTATGGACCTTAGTACTATATAATATAAAAAGCCCCGTAAAAACCCCAAAAATGGCAAATGTTTTAAATGCGATAAAATAAAACATATCGCCAAAAATTGCCCAAAAAACCAGAAAAATATCCCTAATTTTAGGGGCAAAACCGAAAAACCACAAAAATTTAATACCACCAATTACCAATAATTACGGCCTAACCAATATAATACAATAAATTGGACCACCTATTATAATAATAATTGCATGGTATATAATAATTCCAAAAACGACGCAGGATAATATTTACAAAAACCCCGAAGTATTCGAACCCTAATAATAAAAAACCGAATACCTTTAAAAATAGGATAGCCAACGAAATTATACCGACAAAAGACCCAATTACCCGAATTTACGGATTCGGATACCTCCGGAAAATCGGATAAGGAATTTTTGGAACAAACCCACCATATTAGGACAACCAATTAATTTTTAATATAAAAATTAAACGAGGATTCCGAAAAAAAGTCCAGCGAGGAAAAGACCATACCTTCGAACCAATATAATGCAGCAAAGGAAAATAACCCCTATATATACGAAAAAAAACATATCGATTTACACCGAAACGACCAATTAATACAATTTCCCGGATTGCCATTTTAGGTACAAATCCAATATTTTATAGGACCAATTAATGCAATTTTTGGAAATTACCCGACCTTGGATACCAAATATCCTTAATACGTAAAAATCTTTTGGGCAAAATATTTCCGAAACAATTGTGGATTCCATTTAAATAGGAAAATAATCCACAATTTTTTCCTATAACGACGCAAAATAACAGATATTTACAAAATATATATTATAACCGACCTACCAAATTGGGAAATTAAAATAAGATTTAATATTAAACCAACCGCAATATTTACGCCTAACGATAATTACCCCATAGCGTATTGCAACCAAAAACAATTTCCATAATATAAATGCACCCGAAACGCATATAAAATATATATATTAACCAAAACATAGGCCTGGTACAAATAAAAATTACGGTAACCAAAACCTGCACTAATAACCAAAATTATATGGAACCCCAACGTACGAAATAACAAAATAACCACGAACGCACGCAAAATACCCGTATTAGCGAAACACCTATTTAACCTAATCGAAATAAGAAATAGCTATATATCCAGGGATAAAAAAAATAGAGACCCACGACGCGAATCCAGCAAATTAAAAAATTAAAACAGTTAGACGGCATAGGGTACCGAACGGCGATAATAGGAATAAAATAAAAAACCCTAAACGCTATATAAAATACTATAGCAATATATAAATATATATTTTTCGATATATAATTCGATGGTAAATTTATATAAACATTCCTCGACAATGGAGCATAAAACAATTATATTTTACCAAAGGTTGTAACGAAACGACGGATATTTTAATAGCAAAAAAAAAAATTTTACCAGTTGCAAACCGTGGAAAAAAAGGTAATTTTATACGGGAACGGTATTATCGAAACAGAGACCGTATATCTTTGGATGGAAAATTATGGACGAAAAAAATAAATTATTTTAAATATTACGGAAATAAGGGATAAAAACGTGATATTAGAAATCCCCTGGTTTAAAAAAAACAACCCCCGGATAAATTGGATAACCGGCCAAATCCAATGGGAAAAGCCGTTAATTTTTAAAAGAAAATCCGAAAAACGGATTTTACGCAACGAACGTAGGGTATAGGAGCGAAATTAATAAAAGGATATAACGTTGCGTACCCCCTGTTCGGCACCCCCCCTGTTCGGCACCCTGAAAATCTAACAACGAAATGCCTACTTTTATAAACTAATTTAAATATAAAATTATCAACGGACAAAAATACAATCGTTTTCACGCTTCTCCGGTTCATTAACCTCTTCTTCATCAGCTAAAGGTTCCAAATTTTCTATATCATTTTCCTGCAATCCAATAATGCTCTGTTTGTTAACCAAAAGCTCGTTTGGATCCGGAACCACCCTCCTCCTTTTAACCGGCCGTATTGCCTCCAGTTGTGCTTCCAATAAGCTGATTTTTTGCTGGGCGCTAGCCAAAAGGGTATCTTTGGCTTCGAAGCTTTTTTGGACTTTTGCAAATAAAAGACGTGAAGTAGCGTTGGTTTTGTTGGATTGGGAAAGTTTTTGCAGTTGAAGTCGGATATCTCGGGTCGTTTTAGGGGTTTTCCAAATAAGTAAAGACGGGTCGTTAATTTTTTGGGCTGGGCTTTCCGGTGTTTTATCCCTTTGCAAACCGTTGTTTTTATCTTTTATA